>NW_007726256.1:203095-255405 GCF_000696425.1 Galeopterus variegatus | reverse complement strand
TATTATCACCAGTTTCCACAGCTCTGCCTAATTTAAAAAATGGAAAGATTGATTAGCATCCTTTTACTTATTTAATTTTCTTTGAGTTATACAGTTATACTATTACTGATTGCTTAATTTGTATGTTCATCCAGAGCTCATGGATAAGTGTGTGTGTGTGTGTGTGTGTGTGTGTGTGTGTGTGTGTGTGTGTGTGTGTGTGTATGTGTGTATTGGGGGCTGGAACAAGGACACAGAGAGAATATAGAAGGGGGAAAAAAGGGAAGAAAGAGTGGGCACATTCTAATCTTATCCTTATTTGGAGTATTCCTTATTATAAGTTGATCTGTCACTTCCTTTTCCATGAACTACAATCTGCAATCTGTTGATGAGAAAGCATGTTACACGAGTGATAAATATATTCTCAAGGCTTTCTTCCCATAAAAGATGTCTAAGTTGAGGATTCCTTAAAACTGTAGGTCTCCAAAAGTCAATTATACCTCATCAACCCTGACGTCACTTTGACAAATGTTCGATCACTATTTACACAAATATAATTTAACATTTATTGAGAATTGTGCTATTTATAAATCCATTTCTGTTAAAAGAGAAGTCCAATAGAAAATGAAGGTCCATGATATATCAGAGAAGATATGAATTTAGTGATTCCACAGCCTATTCTCTAACTAGAGAGCTGAAGATAAAAGATCAAATCAGTAATGCATTGATCTTCCTTCCTACTTGTTTCTTGTGTGGGGGTTGGATCAGCAGCAAAAATGACTTTTCAGAGACTACCTACTAAACTGATTTTACAACCCACTAAAGGATTTTGATGCACAGTTTTAAAAACACAATATTCTAGCAAATTCTTTCCCTTAGAGTTCTTCAAAGCATGGTTTTGTTTTAGTCTAAGCTTTCTCTGAGTTAAACAGAATCCTCTCCCTTTATTCAAAACTTGCCTCTCTTTACACCCTATCTCTCCCACCCCTCACTTTAATTGCTTCTTCAGCTAGCTGCCTGCTCAGCATGACTTTTAAAAACCACCTGGGTATCACTTCTCGTAATAGAGTAGCTCCTATTGAACCAACTTCCCCCCTGGTAACAAATTTAAACTAAATCAGAAAAAATATGTAAAAAAAACTACTTGAAAGCACCAAAGAGCTGAACAAAAGCAGGCAGAAATTGGAGAGGAGAATACCCTTGGAAGAAGGGAACAACACTGGGTAAAAGTCCCATTCTTTAAGGCTTTAGTCCCGAGGTCAGGCTCCAGTGGTACCACACGAGAATGGCTAAAACTTGGAAATAAATCTGTAGTCTTAGAGGCTGAAGAACGAGAGAACACACTGGGATAACCATAACAGCTAGAATGTGGGAATGGAAATTCTGGAAATAAGAGAGAAACCAAAGGGAAAATGTACATAACTCTATTATTCCACTTACATAAAGTTCTACAACAAGTCAAATTTATATATGGATAAAAAAAATCAAAACAGAGCTTGCTTCTGACAGAAGGGTCAAGGATTGACTGGAAAAGACATGAGAGAACTTCTGTGTCTTGGATTACACCAGGATATGCATTTGTCAAAATTAATGAAATGGCACTCTTCATATTTGCACATTTTATTAAAAGTAAATTTCATTTCATTAAAAGAAAAAAGAACTATTAACAAATACTGAACTCTAGTTAATAACATACATGCTGCAATCTTTAGGCATAGGTATATTGATGTGCAACTTACTTTGAAATGGCATAAAATACTAAGATTGATTGATTAATTGAATAAAAAGATAGACAGATGAATAGATATGTGATTAACAAAATGTTAAGTGTAGAATCTAGGTGGCAGGTTTATGGATGGTCACTGTACAATTCTTTCAGCTTTTCTGTATATTTGAAAATCTTCACAATAACAGTTGGGGGAAAAGATCTGTGGCTGCAGCCTGTCCCCCCTTTTCTGCTCTGAAGTATAGACTACTTTTCTGGTCAGGTTCCCAAGAATGCTTTGTATGTTCACTCAGCAAGCCAATATTTACTGAGCATCTATTATGTATCAAACACTGTGCTAAGTAAGGCAGACACAAAAATAAAAAGATATAGTCCATGCGCCTCAGCTCAGAGTCTTGTGGAAGAGATAAGCATGTACAATGAAAATGTACACAGTGTGAGAAGTGCTCACGGATACATGGAAGCCCAGAGGGAAAGAGTGAGTAACCAGGTAACAGCACAGTAGCGAAGTTAAAGGCAAGAAAGTCATCACAGATAAGTTGGTGATGTCTTAATCTCAAAAATGAGGGTGTGGGCCGGCCCGGTGGCGCACTAGAGAGTGCGCTGCTTGGGAGCGCAGCGGCGCTCCCGCCGAGGGTTCGGATCCCATGTGGAGACCGGTTCCCGCTCACTGGCTGAGCGCGGGGCGGGCGCAACACCGAGGGTTGCGATCCCGTTGCCGGTCCCCGGGACGGGTGTGACACCGAGGGTTGCAATCCTGTTACCGGGCAGGAAAAAAAAAAAAAAAGGAAAAAAAAAAAAAAAGGAAAAAAAAAAAAAAAGGAAAAAAAAAAAAAAAGGAAAAAAAAAAAAAAAGGAAAAAAAAAAAAAAAGGAAAAAAAAAAAAAAAGGAAAAAAAAAAAAAAAGGAAAAAAAAAAAAAAAGGAAAAAAAAAAAAAAAGGAAAAAAAAAAAAAAAGGAAAAAAAAAAAAAAAGGAAAAAAAAAAAAAAAGGAAAAAAAAAAAAAAAGGAAAAAAAAAAAAAAAGGAAAAAAAAAAAAAAAGGAAAAAAAAAAAAAAATGAGGGTGTGACCAGAATTGCTACAAACTTGGCCTCATGTCCCTGAAGGAAGAATACAGAGATTCTTCAGGCATGTTGCAGAGGAAGGGATGCATAAAGGCATGTGATGAAACATATTTATTTATTATGTGCCAGATGCTGTGCTAAGTGCTTTTCCATGTTATTACTTCATCCTCATAAATTCCTATAAGATTAGAAAATTGAGCCTTAGAGAGAGTAACTAACTTGAGCCAGGATTTGAACCCAAATCTGTTTGAATACAAAGCCAATACCCTTAATACCTTCATTATATCACTTAGAATCTCTGTGCAGAATTATTCTTCTTAGGTATTTATGTATTTGTATCCACGGAAGGTGGAAGGGTCTACAATCTAATTTGCCTTGGGATTCAATAGTGATAGAGGATAGGACTCCATATCCTCAAGTAGAAATGACAGTCTGATCAGGGCAGCTGAATTCTTTGTCATTCCACATTTTCTGGGCTTATGGAAGAAAAACTTTTTAATTTCTTTATATAACATATGTATTATCATGCTTACCACAGGCTAAAACTTAGGCATGAAAATACAGACAGTTGGTAAGACTTAATCTTTCTGGTGCCCACATTTATACATAATGTAAAGTCTCCTTAATAAAATAAATATGGAAAGCACTTTTTTTTTGCCTTGTGAGTAACTGTTATCCTTTGATAGGAATGCTAACATTGAAAATAAGTTTCCACGGGGCAGTGAGACTTTCTTTGCCAACCCAAAACACACAATAACCACTACCAATCTTTCCTTAAAATCATTAAGAAAGTTTTTAGATTTCTAGCTAGATTATGCCTAAAGACTTATCAACAACCCTCTTTCCCACAAAACACTCTCACACACAAAAAACTTTACTGAGTTTGTACAGGAACTACAGAATGGTATTTCTCTTTTTTTGTCTCAGGAATAGGCAATATGTAGTACAATTTGATCACATAAGCACACTTATGGGTAAAGATGAGGGAAGCTCAGATTCATAGGATAAATGAAAGGGAAATCAAAAGATATTCTCTAACCACATAAACAGGTTGCTATATGGGTGTGCAAGAATGGGTCAAACTTCTAAAACAGATGGCACTGCTAACGTAACTGACATATTTGCAAATGTACTGGCTATTGATAAACAGTGGTTAAGCTCACCAGTTTTAACTGTGACATGTAGGTGTTTCTCCAAATTCTAATCTAGATATTGAGCTGTCATGGTTATTTCAGTGCAGATCTAAGAGCAATGGTGAGAACAGGCAATGCTAACTCAGACCTCCTTCTCACTTTAACAGGAGCTTGACACTTATGTAAAGCAATTTGCCATTTATTAGACAGACAAACTATTTCGTCTACAACCTACAATGAGTTTCTGCCAACCCTGAGGTGAAAACAAACAAATAAATAAGACTTTGAATTATTGTTCCTTACACCAGTAGCCCTTAAATGAGTATATCATGGAAGCAACCAATTATAAAATATGTGGAATAATTTACAAACTAAAAAGAGATCTGTTTTCACACAATCTGGGAGACAAAAAGAGATACCAAGGAAAGATTATTTTTAAGTAACGTCGCAATAAATGAAAGGTCACAGAGTGACAAGAATCCTAAGACACAAGAATGGGTCAAACTTCTAAACCAGATCCCCATTCAGCTTCTTGGCCCTAAGATACAAGTTGCCTAAGAGAAATTAGGGTAACATTTACAGTAAGATTGTTTAATACAGTTAATAATACAAGTGGCTTTTCAAAGAATTCTTTAGCATTAATTTCTGTACCTGTTAAATAACCACTAACATTTATTTATTAACAACTGTTACCTACTGTTCCAAGTATTTAATATATTAATTTATTTAAAACTTACCACGCTCTTGTGGGGGTAAGTAGTATTATTTCCATTTAATAGATGAAGAAACTGAAGCACAAAAAAAGTTAAATAATCTGTTCAAGGTTAGAAAACAATGGAGGCAGAATTCAATCTTATGTAGTTAAATTCCAGTGTCCAAGCTCTTTGCCACTGTCATTATTTGGTCTCTGGATCTTAATGATTGTTGACATATGTTGCTGAATTCAGGTGGACATAAAACCTAACTATAAAGACAAAATTTTCTTTTTGATATGAACTCTATAAATATTCATAAACTAATCAGAGAGACAACTTTAGTTAAAGAACTCTCCACAAAATTCAGGAGAGTGATTGACTGGTGGGGAAGACTGGATCTAAGAGGAGCACCTGGGGGTATTCAAAGATATTGGTAATATTATATTTCCTAAGATGTAGGTTCAAGGATGTTACTTCTGTTATTATTTTCTAGAATCATAAGATATCTTTTTTTTAATAGCAGAATTTTTTTTTTTTTTGTGACCGGTAAGGGGATTGGAACCCTTGGCTTGGTGTTGCCTGCACCACACTCAGCCAGTGAGTGCACCGGCCGTCCCTATATAGGATCCAAACCCACCACGGGAGCGCCGCTGCGCTCCCAGTGCCGCACTCTCCCAAGTGAGCCATGGGGTCGGCCCTTAGCTGAATTTTTTTAATACTTTACTGTGTATATGTACTACAGTTTTTTATTAACTCATCTGTTGATGAACATTTACGTTGCTTCCATCTCTTGGCTATTGTGACTAGTGCTGTGATAAACAAGGAAGTGCACGTGTCTTTTTGATACATTAATTTCATTTCCTTTGGGTATGCACCCAGTAGTGGGATACCTGGGTCGTAGGGTAGATCTATTTTCAGTTCTCTGAGGAATCTCCATACTGTTTTCCATGTTTGGCTACACCAACTTGCACTCCCACCAGCAATGTAAGAGAGGTTCCTTTTTCTCCACATCCTTGCCAGCATTTGCTATTTTTGTCTTGTTGATAATAGCCATTCTAACTGGAGAGAGATGATATCTCATTGTGGTTTTAATTTGCATTTCCCTGATGATTAGTGATTTTGAGCATCTTTTCATGTGCCTGTTGGCCATTTGTATGTCTTCTTTTGAGAAATGTATGCTCAGATCATTTATACACACACACACACACACATCTTATTGGACACACACACACACATATATCCATATCCAAAACTGAGTTGAAATAGTTTATTTCTACATTAGCCTACAAAAAATAAATCTATACAAAGTGTTTTTAATTAATATACCAAAGTTATTATTAATTACAGTATTTTTAGCTTTAGGAAGGGTCACAAACATCGGAAAAAAATTAACTAAGTAAAATATTAATGTTTATAAATTCCCAGATGCTATGGGTCAAATGTGTCCCAAAAAAGTTCATATATTGGAAACTTAATCCCCACTGTAACACTGTTAAGAGGATGGGATATCCTATTATGGTAACTGAAAGGTGGGGCCTTTAAGAGGTGAATAGATTGTGAGGACTGTGCTCTTGTGAATGGATTGATCCATTCATGAAGTAATGGGCGTGGTTCTGATGGCTTTAAAAGGAGAGCAAGTGAGGAGGTTAGCTCTGTCTTGCTCAGCCCATTCTTGTTATACGATATGGTTTGGATATGTTGTTCCCCCAAAGCGCATGTTGAAATCTCCACCATGTGGGAGTATTGGGAGGTGTTTGGGTCATGGGGGTAGATCCCTCATGAATACATTAATACCCTCCCTGGCAGGGGGGAGGGGAGAGGGGACAGGTAGTGAGTAAGTTCTTGCTCTATTAGTTCCCATGAGACCTGGTTGTTAAAAGGTGCCTGGCCCCTCCCCCTCCCTCCCTCTCTCTCTCTCTCTTCCTTTCACCATGTGATTTCCTTGCACCTACTGGCTGCCTTGCCATTTTCCACCATGAGTAGAAGCAGCCTGAGGCCCATGCCAGACTAGCTGTCCCAGAATCATGAGCCAAATAAACCTTTTTTCTTTACCCAGTCTCAGGTATTCTTTTATAGCAACACAAAAACTGACTAATGTACCAAGTGACACCCTGCTTGCCTCAGGACCGACCCTGTAGAGAATTCCCACATAGAAGAAGGCCCTCATCAGATATGCTCCCTGGACCTTGGACTTCCCAGCTTTCAAACTGTAAGAAATAGATTTCATTTCTTATAAATTATCCAGTTTCAGGAATTCTGTTATAAGCAACAGGAAACCAATAACACCAGACTACAATTTTACATTTTAAGTTTTGGTTATAAATGAATATTTTTATTAAAAGTTTTCAGTGTACAGGGTTTCTTATTGGACTGATAGAAATGTTCTGTAATTAAATAGTGGTGATGGTCGCACAACATTGTGAAAATATTAAAACCCACTGAATTATACATTTTTAAAAATTAAATTTTATGGCACGTGAATTATATCTCAATAAAAAATATTAACGCAAATATATGTCTGTGTGCACACACATGCTTGTGTAAATACATATATTCCTTATCTCTGTCCAATGAGATGACTTGCAAGCAATAATACCCCAATAACAATGAACACACCTAGAATACAGGTCTTGGTTTCTTACCATTTCCACTCAAGGAAACAAGGCTCTTTGGAGAAATAGCTAATTCTAGAGCTGGGGTAGAGAAATAAGCTAGAACATTTTTTTGAGCCATAGAGAAAGGCAATGATCAAAGAATGGTGGAGTATGTCAAAAGGACACAGAAGCCAGCTTGAAGGCCACCCACTGGCTAATTTGAAGACAATTTGAACAACAAAACAAATAATGATAGTAAGAGAATATAATCCATTTAATAAAATGAAAATTCATGAGTCCATATGGATAGGACAATAAATAAGTGAATGAATAAATTGAAAGTCAGATGAGGAATGGGACATTTTACATAGTTACAAAGTATCTCCACACAAAATACCTATAAATTACAAACGGGAAAGAGTAACTTCACAGTGGAGAAGCCTGCTAGAAACACCTTATTTTTGTGATCAAAGTGACTATCATCAATAATGGGAAAGATCAAAATTGTATACTACCTAAGAGGGAGAAATAAGAACAGATTATTCCTTCCATGTTACTCCTGACGAAGATGTATTACCTGAATCTAACCATGCCAAAACATCAGACAAACCCAAACTGAAGAACATTTTAAAAAATGACTAGCCTGTAATTTTCAAAAGTATCATGGTCAAGAAAGTAAAGGAAAGAGAAAGAAACTGTTCCAGATTGAAGGAAATCAAAGAGACGTGACAACTAAATGAAATGGGTAACTCTGAACTAGATTCTTTTTCTATAAAGAACATTATTTGGGCAATTAGTGAAACCTGAATGACTACTATAGGTAGCAGCAATATATCAATGTTAATTTACTGATTTGGATATCATATTACGGTTATGCAGAGAATATTCTTGCTTGCAAGAAAAACCACCTAAAATATTTGGGGGTGATGAGGCATCATGTTGGCGAATCACTCTCAAATAGTTCAGAAAAACAAAATTCTGTACTTGCAATTTTCTTAAAGTTTGAGATTGTTAAAAATATATAGAAATATGGAAATATATGTATATTACATATATAAATTTGACAATATCATTTTGTCTACTGAATGTAATAATAAAAAATTGAGCTTAGAAAAGGTTATTAAGTTTGTCCTATATGCTGGTAAAAAGGAGAGTATCAACATAAGCTCTAAAAACATATTCACTGATATGAAATAATCTGAACACTGGAGACGATAAATGTAGAAGTCTAGATGTACTCACAAATATTCACTCACAAAGCAATTTTCTTATCTAACATAGCTGGCAAAATTCCTAGATGTAAGTTTCCTTTTATATTACACTTTTTAAAAAAGGCCCTTGGCAACAACCTAAAAGTTAGCTGACATACTCTTTTTTAAAAAAGGAAATATAAAACAACTAGACTACCATATCCTTAAAAAATTGTTTTAATGTCCCCATTACAAGTAAACTATTTACATGACTATGGCAAATTACTCACATTGTTTAGTTTACACTCAACTTTTGATTAAAAAATAAAAAGGGTATAATAGAAGACACCACCACTCAGAAACTCTACACAGAAAAGCAATAGCCCTGACAAAGACGTATAACCTGAATGTAACCACCCCCAAACATCAGACAAACCCAAATTGAAGGACATTTTTAAAAGTGACTGGCCATAATTTTCAAAAGTATCATGATCAAGAAAGTGAAGGAAAGAATAAAAAACTGAGGAGCTTAGCTTGAACAACTTTTACGAATAAAACTATTTCAAAGAAGAAGGAAATGGTAGGAATAGAGAGCTCTTTTAGGGTTTATGTACACTAAATTTTCATCTAAAATACATGAAGATCAGTATGCTGGCCATGAAAACGCACCTCAGATCTCCAACAGCAGGGAATGTAATTGACTAGGGCCCAACTGCTATGCTCTGAAATCCATTCCTGCATTAGCACAAAGACCACACTTCCCACAGGCTGCTCACAGCCAGTGACTGAGCACAGCAGGAATATTAAGGTGGGCCAGCTTCTGAAAGAAGTGGGACCTTATAGGTAACTTTGGCTGAGGACTTTCCATTGGCTTTTTCAAACTTTCCTTAGAAGTACACTATATACTACATTTCCACCCAACCTACCTTCCTTTCTTCCTCCCTTCGGGTCAGATTTGCATTGTAGTCCAGTGGTTTCCCAGCCTTTCCTAGCTTCCTCCCTATTTTCTCTTACAAGCATTTCCCCTAATACATTTCTTACTTGTTTAATCCTGTCTTGGTGACAGGCTTCTCAGAGGATCCAAATTAACATAGTTTCATCAAGTCAAGTCCATTAATCATAATGACACAGTATGACTAGTATTACATTTGATTATCTGGACAAAGAAAAAGAAAATGTCAGAGGTAGCCTCTTCCCTAAAAAACTGAACACAATGAAAAAAAGAGTTAAATGAAACTATTCAAATATTGTTCAAAATATGATCCATGATAATAATCTAGATTTTATAGAGTGTTTTTCAAAATAAATTTTATTGTGTATATTTGAGGTTTACAACATGCTAGAGGGTACGTATAGATAGTAAAATGGTTACCATAGTGAAGTTGATTCACGTATCATCTCACATAGTTACTTTTTTGTGTTTGTAACAAGAGCAACCAAAATCTACTCATTTAACAAAAATCTCTAACAGTACAATTTTATTAACTGTAGTCCTCATGTTACATATTAGATTTCTAGTCTTGTTTTAATTTGTAAACACTGTGGGTAGAGTGGGCAGGACAAACTTTACAAGGGAGAAGGGCAACTGAGATTTGGGCAGAAGGGAAGGAGGCGGACGAGGGCCATTCAGATTCATATTCCTCCTAGGGGAGAAAGTAGGAAGAGGTCTGGAGGCAGGAGGCTTCAAAGATACAGGAAGAGATCTGCTTACGGAGGAGGTTTCAAAGTTATAAAGACACTGCCAACTATATAACAATTAGTAAACAGGAGATAAGTCCCCATAACTCTGTAACATAAATAATCCATTCAAGAATAACTGAGAGTTTATTGTTTAGGATATTTAAGGCATTTAAATCTAGTATAGGACTAGATCTCACTTGTGAGAAAATCATAAATTTAGGAGACACCATGAATAGCATTTTATCTGAAGGTTCCTTGTGTTTTGTCTTTGCAGGGTTTTCTTTTCCCCTTTATCTGTCTGTTTTAGAAAGTAATCTTACTTTACTTTTCTTCCTCAAAGAATAATGATTTCTAAAAAGAGCGACTATAATCAAACCCTTAGGATTTGCACTAATCCCTTTATTCTAATTTTATCCATTTTTATGATCCTCATAATCCCACCCCTTCTCTTCTGAATCCTAGTGTGATGACTTCAATTAGTCTTTCAGCTGAAAGCCAACATCCTCCACAAAAACTACAAAGCTACTTTAAGAAAAGCTCCTATAGAACCAAGAACATGAAGAAACTTTAAAAATCTCCTCAAGCACTCTCAAGAGCAAGAGCATTCAAAATCACTGATTCTCTTTCCAGGACTCCAGCTTCACAAACCTGGCCTTTTCATTGTTACTATCTCAAAAGAAAAATCCATATTTTAAGATTATAACTTCTCAGTTGAGTTCTGACTCAAAGAAAGTCTATCCTATTATTTTAAAGAGAACCCCCCCAAAAAAAATCCAAAATTATCTCTCCCGTACGACTATAGTCATACTAAAAGATACAATAAATGATTGTGACTTCTCAGTTGAGTTCTGACTCAAAGAAAGTCTATCCTATTATTTTAAAGAGAACCCCCCCCCAAAAAATCCAAAATTATCTCTCCCGTACGACTATAGTCATACTAAAAGATACAATAAATGATTGTCAAGTCTTGTAAACAAAGGTTAAGTATGAAGTTAACCCCCAAGCGCACGTGCACACGCGCACACACACAACACTCCCCTAGACAAGTGAAGCTTTTCAACTTTGGGTTGCTAAGACTTAACACACCTATGTTTATATGTGTGTGCAAATACTTACTGTTCTGCATAGTTATAATTGTCTTTGGCATAAAACAGAATTGGACAATTCTTCTAAAATGGATAATGTAAAACGATTTAAAGGGGGAAAAACCAAATAAAACTCTTACTCTGAGAGATTAAGATTTATCTGTGTCCCAAATCTGGTGCCCTCCCCACCTTACTATAGACAAGAGGATCAGTGAAAATTCCCCCTATCTCCTAGAAAATCTAAATCTATTAACAAACAACTTGTCTACTGAAAAGTTTAAGAAGAACATTGTAAAAAATTGATCTCTCATATTTCCTCACTGGAACTAAATGATATCTTGTAGAAAAGGAAATTTTGGAAAAACTGGCTACAAGAATGCTAAGAATTATTAAGCAAAGATTTCAGTGGTCTAGTATCAGTGACACAAAACAAAGTGTTTAGCTCATCACAAAGGAGAGTCTCTAGCAAATATCTCAGGCTTTCAGTTGAGATCCTGGAAGGGCCTTATCCTCTAAACACTGAATCTACTCTGGAAGAAAATAACATCACCCAGCCCAGGCTCCTGAGTCATTTGGGGGGTGGGGGGTGGGGGGGGACCACAGGCCTTGGCCACACACCACCTCCCACAGCAACCAAGCCAGCAACAAAAGAGCTGCCACCAGAAGCCCCCCCCCGGCTCCTGAGCCATTTGCCCCCCTTCCCCCCTCATCCCCACTGGGCCTCAGCCATGACCCCTGCTGTTGCAACCTGATCAGCAACAATGGAGCTGCTTCCAGAAGCCCCAGGGCTCCTGAGCCATGGGGCAGGGAGAATGCCACAGGCCTCAACCACACTCCCCTTACATCCACAACCAGGCCAGTGAAGGAGCCAGCCATGGGCCACACCCTCCTCTTGCACCCCTCCCACTTGCCCCTCCTACCCCTTTGCTGCAACATCTTAGAATGGAAATAAATAAATCAATACATGATCTATCACAAAAAAAGAAAAGAACATCACCAAAACTGAGCCTTCGTGATTTTTCATACACAAGGTCCAGCATCGTATTAAAAATGACAAAGCATCAAAAAATATGAGCAAACAAAAATCAAGAGACAACAGAAATATTCGAATAGTAATCAGATACTTCGTCAGACTTGAACCTTAAAATAACTATGATTAATCTATTCAAGAAAAGAGAAGAAAAAGAGAATCCCACCAAAGAAAGCAGAAGAAACGAAGAGCACGAGAACAGATAGGTGAGTCTAAATGAATAGCAACTGTTCAAAACACAAAAATAATATCCTGTGTGCATAGAGGGTGGTGTTAATACATGTACAGAATTAAATATATCACAATAATAGGACAACAAACAAAAAAGTGATATATAAAGTTAAAGAGATGTAAGGTTCTTGCATTGTCCAGGAAATTATTAAAGTACAAATCTAAGGAGGATTCTAAAAAAGCAAGAATAAATGTTGCAATAACTAAGACTTAAAGAGTGGAAAATGGAAAAGAATGCAAGAAAAGCGGGGTTTAAGTTTAAAATCAAATGTTAGTAAGTTGATTAAATATAAATACACTCAATACCTCCCAACAAAAAGACAAGATTGTAGAGCTATTTAAAATAATGAAACCCAACTATAAGATGCTTACAAAAGAAATACCTTAAATATAAGAACTCAAAACAATTAAAAGTAAAAGTATATAAAAAGATATACAATGCAAAATAAAGCTAGCATGGCCATACTGTTACCAAAATACACACTAAAAATAAAGACATTTTATAACGATAATAAGTTTACTTCAACATGAATATATAACAATACTAAATTTGTATGCACTTAAAAACATAGCCTCAAAATACACAAAGCAATATTTGAGAGAACTAAAAGGAAAAACAGAAAAGTCCTAAATTACAGTTGGAAGTTTTAGCACAATGTCACCAGTAACAGACAGAACAAACAAAAGAAAAAAACAGTAGCTATAAAGAACATTAGGAGAGTATATTTAAAAAGTTTATCTAATTGACATCAAAACAGGACCTATGCAGGTCATAAAAAAAGTCACAACAAAGTTTTGATATCATACAGAACATGTTTTCTGACCACTGTAAAAGCAAGCTAGTATCAATACCAAAAAATAACCTGAAAACCACAAAATGTGATGGGTCAAATTACAATGGAAATTAGGTAATGTTTTAAGCTAAATGGTAGTAAAATGCAACATAACAAAATTGATGAGATTACAATGGAATACTACTTAGCAATATAAAAATGCTACTGAAATACTCAACTACACGTATAAATCTAAAAAAGCATTATGCTACATGAAAGATGCCAGATGCAAGACAGTATATGATCCATTTATATTAAATTTTAGAAAAATAGAAACTAATCTATAATGACAGATGTTAAGTGGGTGCCTGAGGTCATGTACATGTGGAGAGATTGACTGTGAAGGGTCATGAAGGGACTTTTTAGAGTGTTATAAATGTTCAGTATCTTGATTGTACTGTATTTTGATTGTGATTGCATAGATGTACACATTTCTCAACAGTTATCAAACTGTATGCTTAAAATGAATACAGTTTATTATCTGCAAATAATATATTAATTATGTGGATTTGAAAATCAGAGCCTTACCTCAGGAAAAAAGAAACAAACTTTGTAAAGATGCATCTAAAGCAGTATGTACAAGAAATCTATTAGAACAGGAGAGTCTCAAAAATCATTGATTTAAAAATCTGACTTAAAGAGCTAAAAAAAAGAACACTAAATTAAACTCAAAGAAAAATGAAGTAAAATAATAAAAACAAGAGCAGATATATCAATGAAACAGAAAACAAATGTATAATAGATAAAATCAACAAAGCCAAAGTTGGTTCTTTGAAAAAACTAATAAAATTGATAAAGTATTGATTCAATGCAAGCCCAATAAAAATCCTTAAGGTTTTTCCTCAAAAACTGGCAAGCTGATTCTAAAATATGGAAATACAAAGGGCCAAGACAGCACAAACCATTTTGAAGCAGAACAAAGTTGGAGGCCTAACACTACCAAATAATAAGACTTATGATCTTATTAGTAGCTTATATAAAGCTACTACAATTATAATATTGTGGTATTCGTACAAAGACAGATCACCATAATACAATCGTTCAGAAACAGATGCATGCATTCATGAACCTGATTATGACAAAGATTCTGCAGCAATATAGTGAAGAAAGTATGGTTGTTTAAAAATAGTGCTGGATTAACTGGAGATAAATATGGACAAAAACATGAACCTTGACATCTACATCAAGCATGCATTCATGAACCTGATTATGACAAAGATTCTGCAGCAATATAGTGAAGAAAGTATGGCTGTTTAAAAATAGTGCTGGATTAACTGGAGATAAATATGGACAAAAACATGAACCTTGACATCTACATCAAAAAAAAAATCAATTGTAGATGGATCATAGTGCTCAAAGCAAAAGAATAAAATTTCTACATTACATCAAAAGATATTTTCATGACTATGGGTTAGGTAAATATTTCTTAAACACAAAAACACTAGCCATAAAAGAAAAGATTAATAAATTGGACCTCTTTAAAATTAATAGCTTCTGTTCATCAAAAGATACCATTAAGAGAATGAAAAAGCAAGCCATGGAGAAAATATTTGCAACATGTGTGTCTACAAAAGGACTCATATCCAGAACATATAAAAAACCCCTACAAAATAATGAGAGAACACTCAATTGTAAAAATGAGCAAAAGACAAACAGATATGTCATGAAAGAGGATATCCTAATGGCCAATAAGCATGTGAAACTGCATTCATCCTCAGTAGTCATAAAGGAAATGCACATGAAAGCACAATGAGCTACTGCTACTGCACATCACTAAAATGTTTCAAATTTAAAAGTTTACAAAGTATCAGTGATAATATAGAACAACCAGACCTCTTATACATCCGCTGGTTGAAATGTAAATGGTAAAACTTTGAAAACCTGTTTGGCAATATGTACAGAGGCTGAACATGTGCATACATACCCTTTGACTCAGAAATTCCATTCCTAGTATTTACCTAACAGAAATGCAAACATGTGCACTAAAACATAATTAATACAAGAATTTACATAATTTTATTACTCATAATAGATAAAAACTGAAAACAACCCCAATGCCTACCACAAACAGAATGGACACAATATTGTAGTATATTTGTACAGTGGAAAATGTTAGGCAGAGATGAAAATAATAAACTATTACCATATACAATGAAATGGATGAATCCATAGTCAACATGGATGAATTTCATAGCCAATGCACTAACATGGATAAATCATGGATGAATCTCATAATCTCACACACAAAGAAACAAGACACAATGAAGTCCATACGGCAATGGATCGCAACCCTCAGTGTCGCGCCCGTACCGGACCGGGACCGGCAACGGGATCGCAACCCTCGGTGTTGCACCCGCACCTCACTCAGCCAGTGAGCGGCCGGTCTGTATGTGGGATCCGAACCCTCAGTGGGAGCGCCGCCGCGATCCCAAGCGGCGCACTGTAGCAGTGCGCCACCACGCTCCGAACCCTCAGTGGGAGCGCCGCCGCGCTCCCAAGCGGCGCACTGTAGCAGTGCGCCACCACGCTGGCCCAAATGAAATTTTAAATAGAAAAAAATACTGTTCCTCTATTACTGAGAAAAGCCACCATAATACAAGGAATATGGACTCTTAGAGTTAGACAGACCTGCCTTGAAAGGAATTTCCAGTTTTATAATTTCTTATTTGTGTGTTATGGTTAAATACTTAACCTTCCTGAGGGTTTGTTATCCTCAGTATAAGAATAGGGATATACTTTTTATTTCCAGGATAACTGTCAAGACTATATAACATGATGTGTGTAAAAGTGCCTAGTATAGTCTCTGGTACATGGGAGCTATTTAATAAATCATCATTTTTATTTTTCATTATACAAGTACAATCAGAATAGTACTGTAGAAATACTGTAGAATTTTAAGCTAAAATATCTGGGCTCAAGTTATTCTCTGCCATTTAGTGGCTATGTAATTTTAGGCCAATAATTTAATTTCTCTGGATTTCATCTATAAAATGCAGGAAATTGTACCTGACCTCTGGAGTACCTATGGGGATCAAATAACAACATGTAGAGAAGTGCTTTCTAAACCACAGGGCTTCACAAGTGCTGTGATTATGTCAATCAACATTTGGAAGTTTCTCCAAGACTTCCTGTAAGACCTGCAAGAATTCGTTTTTCCTTAAGGAAGTTAATTTGCTTTGAAAATATGCTGCTGTCCCTCACTGTCTGCTGAAACCACTTAATTCACTGCTCTTTAGGATGTGATGGCAAGACAAGTGGCCCCAGGGGTTCAAAGGATTCCTCAGAAGCTCATATTTGGATCTACCTTAGCTGCCATCATTCAAAGAAGCTCACAGAAACTAAAGGGAACAAGAGGAGGTACACAGAAAATACAAAAGCCTTCTTGATTCTTCAAGAGCTGCCTGACTCCCCCAAGGTACTGCTCCAAACTATATCCTTTTGGGTCCATTTTGATCCAAGAACACCTATCATTCCACACCAAACAGCCCTCATTCTGGAGTCAATCAGATTCCAAAGACACAGGTAGGAGGAATCCCACAGGTTGCTCATAGTCAGGCAAATTGGGCTATGTAGAGTAAAGAATAGAGGACTGTAATTTGTTCAGTAAATGCTGCCATTCAAACTAGGGCTCATTCACGCACTCCAAGGAAGAGAGTTGAATTACAAGTAGTCAAATAGCTAGAAAATTGTACCGAAAATACTACCCATTCAGTGAAAAATAATCCATCTCTATAACAGCAAATACCCCCTAAATCTAGAAAACTATATAAATAATGTATAATTATATCCCGTTTTAAGTCAGTAATCTTCCGTGTTCTTCAAAATTGCACAGCAGCTCACTCATTATTAGTATCAAAATAATACCTGAAATACTTTAGGTTTTATAGTAAATCCAACCTTGTTTCGACAAAAATATTTGTAGAACAGGGGTTAAGTTTATTTTTATCTTCCCCCAAACCATTATACTATCAAATTATTAGCCCAGATGAACAAAGGTATTGATTTCTCTGTAATATATTCAATCCTTCCCATTAAATTCACAGCAGTAGCCTCTTTTTCAGAAAGCGGTTGCTCTAATCATAAAATTAGAAAAAGTAATATTGACAAATTAAATTGCACACCAAAAATCACTTTGATCTATACTGTTGTGAACAATATTTTAGCTGATCACTATGACTGACTAGTCTTAGGTCTCACAAAGAGATGTATACCTAAAAGTAAATCACTAAAGGGCCGGCCCCGTGGCGCACTCGGGAGAGTGTGGCGCTGGGAGCGCAGCGACGCTCCCACCGCGGGTTCGGATCCTATATAGGAATGGCCGGTGCGCTCACTGGCTGAGCACGGTGTGGGCGACACCACACCAAGGGTTGCGATCCCCTTACCGGTCACGAAAAAGACAAAAAAAAAAAAATAGTAAATCACTAAATACACTCCGTTTGATGTGACAGACGCAAATACAATAACAGAAAGCCAAGTAAAGTCTTCAAGTTAAAAGTAGATCTCTTTATAGCTTTGGTATTGAGAGACAGAGGTAATCACTGACATAGGTCTTAACTGTTAAATTCTGCATTCATCTGTTATATTTCAGATTTTAAAAATTTTTAAACAACACTTAGAATCATAGCAAACTGGAACCGGAGTAATGATATCAGACTCCACACCCTTACTAAGACAGAAATCCAAAAAGTGATTTTTCCAAAGTCTTAGATCTGCTTAGTGGAGGAATCAAAACTAGAACCAGATCTCCTAATGCCTAGTCCTTGGACCTGTACCAAGCTGTCTTCCAACTTAAAACAGATTTACATCATACATAAATTAGAAAAGTGCTGAAGATTCTTGGGGTAGTAGTACATTGTTCCCCCTCTCAAGAACATTATCTTAAAATATGTTATTGACCTAACTAATAGGAAAGACAGGTAGGAAAGGACCAAATCTTTACATATGCAGAAGCCTCTAATTTGCAGAAACCTATTAATTTTCAAACCTTTTCATTTGCAAAAGCCTATGAATTCTACTATTATACTTTCAGCTCAACTTTCCTCATATAAATTTATAACAACAGAAGCAGCTTTGAACTGTTTCTATTCAAAAGATATTAAGAGGCAAAACTGGAATTGACAGGGCCATTAAAACATGACAGTAAGTTTTTAACAGGATTCTCTCTAATCTGACACTTCAGATCATTTTTCATTTCACCCCAGCCACAGAAAACTTTTCAAATATAAAGTCAGACTGCTGTATCCTTGAAACCATAGTTGATTTCCGAACTTATTGGAACTGAAATTGTCCTAATAGTTTCTGCTCCATTTAAGGGCACAGCATATCGTTTCTCTAGCATAGGGTCTACCAAGGAGCAACTGTCAGAAATAAATAAGGTAATACATGTGAAAGTACACTACAACTGTGAAATTATTATAACACATGAAAGGCACCGTACCATAAAAAGACCTTTAATTGTTTTGCTGATGTGAATTAGATGCATTTCCTTTAAAATTAGGAGCAAGACAAGAATGTCTACTATCAATGCTTCATTTTAACACTATACTGGAGGTTGTTGTCAGTGCAATAAGACAAGAAAAGATTGAAAAAGAATAAATATTGGAAAAGAAAAAGCAAAACTGCCCTTATTTACAGATTATACAAGTGGCTGATAGAAGATCAAAGTATCATTAATGTTTATTCAGTTCTGTGCAGAGTATCCAGAATGGAAACTCAAAGGCATACTGCTGAGTGTGAAGTACCATGCTGGATATTATTCTAGAAATAAAAATGTTAAAACAGGTAGACTATACTTAGTGGCCTCAAAAGGTTACGCAAAAGTAGCTTTTGGGAATATGGAATGAAGGTCATAAAATGAAAGACTGTGACTCTCATAAAATGAAAGACTGTGACTCAAATTGGATAAGAAAAGCAGAAGCAAGTACATGGAAAAATGTGAGAAGAATATTCAATTCTAAATTACTCATAAGTATGCTATCCTATTTGTGAGTTATCACCACCACTTAAGGTTTCCTGGCACAAGCACTAGACTACTAAATAATAGAACAGAAGAAGGAACTAGGTCAATCACAAACCAAGTGCTCCACATGGGAGGACCAAATCTAATTTTGGTCTCTCCAACATTTGCTGATATATATATATATCTGCTCACCTCCATTATCAAAGACTACTGTTAATTATTTTTATGTATATATACTTTAGTATAATATTAAAAGCCTTAACAACTTTTATTTACTACCTTGAATATGATTTTGTTTGTTTTCCATATCTGCACAAAATTTAGTGTAATTTAAGCTATTTGTCAATAATAAACTATCTTATATGTAGATTTTCCTAATATTCTCTGCTGAGAAAGAGCTTTAAAACTGTCTAATAATGTTATAAAATGTTTACTGATAATCTAAAATACTTAAATGAGATGTGTGAATGTTCTAATGAATATTTTCTAATGAACTCAATGCTAGATTATTATCTGCAACACCAAAAGAAAGGGTACCAACTATTTAAAGCTACCAAGCATTTAACTTTTATCTTTGTGTTTAGTAATGTTTCAGACATTTTGCCTCTAAATATTATATAATGAGGCAAATACTATTTTTACTACAATACAGCAAAATTATAAGTCAGAGGCTGTAAGAACAGAGAACCATCTGTTTTAGTTATGTGAAGAAAGTATCTCATATCAATCAGAGAAAAATCGAGGAAAAAGTCACTGACTGGCTGAAAATATACTAAATGCTATGGAAAAAAAAAATGTTCCATATGCCATAAGCCAGGCCCTTCTAAATAAATTCAGAAACTATATAAATTTTCCTATCTTCTTAACACAAGCCAGAAGCTAATTAGCTTGTAGTATTTCAAAAGTGGTAGAATTTTTTTTAAAATAATTACTTTTGCCTTTTACAAGCAAATAATGAATATATTATTCATTTTGGTGGTGTCCAATGGATTGGTATTTTTAAACTAGATGATGTATCACCTTCCAGAGAGCAGTATTTTAAGTTATTTATGAATACTAGCTCTGAATGATATATCCACATGAAAATAGATTTTTGATCACTGTATATTTATAATCCTCCAAAAGAGATTTAAAGAGAGAGAGAGAGAGAGAGAGAGAGAGAGAGAGAGAGAGAGAGAGAGAGAGAGGGGAAAAAAAGACAGGAGTAGGAAGAGGGCAAAACCACCAACATTCAAGAAAGACTTTAATGAAAGCTGTGCCATTTGCAGAATTAAACATCAACCCTACTTGGTTAGCATATGTAGGCGAGTGCTTTTATAAGCACTATATTTTTTTAAAAAAGTAAATATAAAATAGATTTGTAAGTATACTTCTGACTACCTACTAGCTAACCTTTGCTACTCAATAAAAAGGATAAATTTGATTATTCAGGAATTGATTATTTAACTTACAAATTAGCCCTGGTGTTTGCTTTTTCTCTATATTACAACCAGAATTTGTGTAGTTCACTATTCATCAACAATCTCTACCAGAATGGTAAGTAAGGACAATGTAAGTATACCCACCACACTTTATTCTGCATTTCCAATATAACCTTGAGAAATTAATAACTTGATGGCCACTCTTCACTGATAGAATTTTTTGTATTCAAGCAGAGTACATTTACGGGAAATTAGGAAATAGTTTTTTCCCAGGTCTACTAATACTGAGGAAGAAGAAAGATTTACAAATGGGACCTAAAAAGTGCACAGAGATGTATGATGTGGCCTAACTCAGAGTATATCCACAATATCAGAGAACTTGCCAGTACTCAACAAGCCCCACACTGATTCTTACACTTGCCTACCGTCAAAAAATTGAGACAATTGACACATTATCTTGTCAGAAGGGAAGAGTCATCCGGGACTCCTTTGAGCCTTTGCAGCATAGCCTCGGGATCTTCTGTTCCTTTCCTGTCAGCAGGAGAGCCAAACTGAGGCTACACTGTGCTTCCTCCCTTATGAGGAGGCACAGAACACGCAGCCAAAACGTCACCCTCTGAGCTCAGTACTGAGGATCTAGTAGCAGAGAACACGGTATATATAGTACAGATAAAAAATGAAGACAAAAAAATCTAAAAATCTGCAAGATGGGTTCCAAAAATATAACCCTGTAAAATAAGTCAGAAAAAGTGAGGTAAAGAGCCCTACCTTGCAGATCTTATAGAGTGATTCCTGACCATCTCCTCCTGTATCTTTAAAGTAATCATGTGCAGGAAACGTACGATGAATATCTCGAGTAATAACACTCTCCTGGGCTGAGTCCTAAAAGGGAAAAAATTAGACCTGATTATTAATTTAATTTGTTTTCAATTATTAAAAGTGACATGTACACGTTTTAAAAAATACAGAGTTCAAAAAAAGTATACCCCAAAAAGCCCCCTAAAACTCTTCCCTTCTATCCCAGACGCATGATTTCATTCCCCAGAGATAAGTACTGCCAATAGTTTCTTTTGTATACTTTTATTCATCTATCTATACATGTGTATCTATGTATGTTTACATGGGGAGCAGACAGGGAGGCAGAGAAACCATATACATCCATAGAAGCAAACTATCTGTAACTTTTACTTAATAGTATAACTTATAGAATGTTCCTTATCACGACATGCAAATGTATTTTATTCTCTTTAGAAGCAGTTATTTAAAAGAATGAAGTACATCTGGGTATAAATATATCATAATTTATTTAACATTCCTATTAATGACATTTTTTGCATTTTTTCTGTTTATATAACAAACAATATCACAAGGAACATTTTTATACATATGTCTTGTGTACATGTTCAAGGATAGATTCCTAGAGGTGGAATTGCTAGGTCAGAGGGTATATGCAGTTCCAGTTTTGGTAAACGTACTCTCCTTCCAGAGCTGTCATACCAATACACACATATAAAAATGTTCCTTGTGATATTGTTTGTTATATAAATTTTTTTAAAATGTGAAAATGTGGTCATTAATAAGAACAATGTTTCTCCATGCCTGCCCAGTACCACGTACTATCTAATTTTTAATCTTTGACAATCTAATAAATGAAAATTAAGACTACAGTCATTTAAAAAGTAAAAATATTATCCATCTTTCCCCCTACTAGATTAATTACCCAACTCACTTCACGAAACAAAAAGCCTACAAGTTACTATATTAAGATGACATATACTTTAAGATTATCTGGAGTTTTTTTTTTTTTTTAGATAAACTCAGGAACCAAAAGCTCAAAATTGAATAAAATTCTAAGCCTTCTAAAAAAATGATTAATCATTCACTTGATTTTATTTTATTCCTGGAAATGTCTATTTTGTCTGTTTAAATGTCAAGAAAAAAGGATGGGACTACTTCTAGCAACCCTGATGATGAAAATATTCTGTACAATTCAAAGAAGTATCAAAGACTACTAATTGCAAATTAGAAGTATTGTTTAATGTTTTGCTCTCCTAAGGATTTGAACAAATCCCCTCTTCCAGATTCAAATCCAGAAAGGAAAAAAATGTTTAATATATGAGTTACTTCAATGAATGCTATTTCCCTTTCACTTTATAGTTAAGAAGTACATAAGAAGGGGGACGTTGATTAGCTCTACCTTAAGCCAGTACCTTCTTTTGCTGCCTTTTTCATTTCAGCTGCTATTTCATTTGGGGTGGTAATTATGTTTTAGGTCATATAGAGAAAGAAAGGAAGCAAACTGAAAAGTTCCAAATTTGCCAGCAAACACCAAACATATTACAAATCAGTCCAGAGGAAATTTTGATGTCTTATAGGAACAGAATGCTAAAACTGAATAAAAATGGTACTTTAAAAAAAAATCACCATAACTTAAATAAAAGGATACATAGAAAGTTTGTATTTGTTAAGGTAAAAACAGTTTCTAATGATAAAGAAAATTTGGAGTGGGGTGGGGGTATAGAACAAGGTAAGTATAAAAGTAATGTATGAAGAGACATACAATGACATATTTGTTTTATCTTGTCTGGTGTCTAAGCACAAAGAAGATGGTAACCAGGTAGACCAGAGTTTTCACTGCCCAGGTTTTCTCCAGTAGAAGGGTTCTTTTTCCATACAGTAATTGTTTCCACTTAACAAACCACTTGAAAAGACAACCAACAAAAATGCTACTACTGCCATTGCTGAACTATTTCCAAGGTAAAAATGTGCCCAGTAGCCCACAGGATAACTCTTTTTGTACTTTTTAGGACGTTAAGAGAAAGTAGTCATTGGGCTATATTCCTTAGGAACTGCTTACACATTTAGCATCATGCTGTTCTTAAATGGTACCAATAGTCTGATTCACAGAAAGGGAAGCTGACCAACAATTTCTAGAAAGTAAATTGGCATAATACTGAGTAATGTCTTTCTATGCATAGTCAGTCTTCCTGTTTAAGAAATAAAGGGGCAAAATCAAATGAAAATAAAATCACTGACATTTCCTTACTTAATAAATTTTTCCTCCCTAGGATTACTTTTAAATGCTTTCTATGCATGTGTGTTTCTAGAGTTTTCTTCCTATAAATTCCTCTCAGTTGGCTAAAAGAGTAATTTCTGGAACTTCACTCTATAGACTAAATAAGTTATTTTGTTATAGTGTTCACTGATCCCTTTCATATAAGTGAAGGTCAAGAGATAATCACTCCAAAACATACTGATAGTAATGAAATGGCATACTGGACTAATGAAAATAAAAATAAAATAACTGTGCTTTCAAAGTAAAAGTTAAAGTTAACCCACCTCCCAAGTATCCATAACAGCTGAGAGTAAAAACAGTACATATATCGGGAATCCACACCTAATCCTCCAAATTCACTCACTCACTCATTAGAAAATATTTGAGTCAGGGAGTCACCGAACCTAACTCTCTTTTTAAAAGGGACAAAACAATTTTTCTCCTCAACATTAATTCCTTTCTTTTTAGACTTACTCCAATTGCAGTCGTCAACTTTTATAAGAAATAAAATGAACAGAGAGGAAGGACAACAGGAGGCCAAATAATTCGCCATCTAAATATCTGAAGTTAAAGGGTTTCATGTGAAAACATTTCAGTTTTATATGGCTAAGTCCTGCCAATTGTCTCCAGAATGAGAAGAGGAAAGAACTCACGCCTTGATGGGCAGCTACTTCACCAATGTCCAGACGCACAATCTGACCCACAATTTACTTCTCAGTACATGCATCTCCCATTCTTCTTCTCAGAGTCCAATATGATGGTTTAGTGGCCCTGGACCCAAACTCATTGATTCTATTTCTGTTTTCCTCACTTAATACCTATAGGATCTCATACAAGTTATTTAAGCCTCCTAAACATCAGTTTCCCCATCTGTAAAATAGGATGATAATACCAAATGTATAATGATATTTAGAATAAAATGAAGTATATAATGTGCTTAGCACATAAATTGAGTACTTATTAAGTAAACAGATATTACTGTTAATAATTATTCCTCCTTTCCTCAAGAATCAGTATTTAACCATTTAAATTTATTGGTGAGTATACATTTTAGACATTCTTCTGTATTTGTATAATTTAAATAATAAAACAACCAGTTTTTTTGTGGGTATCATAAGCATTATGATTATGAAACCAATTCCCTTAGAGAGTTACAGCATGCTGATGTACATACATACCATGTTTATTTCCTATCATGTATCTTATGTGTCCTAGATTATCCTTGTTTCTATTAATCCATTATTAAAAGCAAAAGTAAACAATAATTTGGATAAAGTACTGTTTTTATCAACTGATACACACTCTGGACCCAGCTTTGCATATAACCCATACAAAAGAGAAAGATGTATACAAATATACCAGAAGGAGGTTGGGAAGGACAGATTGGGGTAGAAGCTAAATTGGCTAGAGCAGTCACCATTTCCATCTTTACTTTAGAATTTAGCTTCTGGGCTGGCCCCGTGGCTCACTTGGGAGCACCAAGGCTGCGGGTGCGGATCCTATATAGGGATGGCTGGTGCAGAAGCTAAATTGGCTAGAGCAGTCACCATTTCCATCTTTACTTTAGAATTTAGCTTCTGGGCCGGCCCCGTGGCTCACTTGGGAGCACCAAGGCTGCGGGTGCGGATCCTATATAGGGATGGCCGGTGCGCTCACTGGCTGAGCGTGGTGCAGACAACACCTAGCCGAGGGTTGCGATCCCCTTACCAGTCAAAAAAAAAAAAAAAGAATTTAGCTTCTAAGGATCAGAGGGCTGAAGTCACAGTTATGTAAAGCACAAATGCCACTGTTAACAAAGGCATGCCTCCCTTCTAGACCATCACCACCAAGAATGTAACCTGTCAGCAAAGTCCTTGAGAGCATCCTTCCTCCTGCCTTAGTCAGGTTGGGTCACACACAAAAGCTGACTCAGACCACAAAGTAGTAAGCAGCGAAAAAAAAAAAGAATGAAGCACAATAGCTGAACTCCATGCTCTTATTTTCCAAAGTTTGATTTATATCTAATCTTAAATTATCATAATTTTAAGAAAACAGCCCTAAACCCCAAAATAGCTATAATATTGTCCTGAATTAATATTAACTTAGAAATTTATAAGTATAATTTAGACTATTTTTACAAGGTTCTTTAATTCATAATTTGTATAATATACTCCTAGTTGCACATGTCTAAATGAAAATTACCATTCAAAAATTGATTTAACATTTGTTATATGCAAAACATTATAATAGAATCTGAGGGATGAGAAAGGCATAGGACATAGTCTGCAAAATCCCTAAATTATAAGAGGCTTAAAATCTGCTTGTAAAAACAAGATATCGGTATAAATATCAATGGAAACATATGCTAACAAAATAAATTATATGGGTAATGCTAGCTACAGAAATTTAGTAGAGAAAGTCATTGCAAAAGAGTTCAAGTGGTAAAATATGGGACCGCGCCCTTTTTCTAAGCAAAAACAACAGATGGCCTAAACGGATAAAAGGTGGCGCCCAAGGGAAGTTAAGGGGGAGGGCTAAGCATAGAGAGGCAAGGCACGTGCACATTTGACCTTTTCAAGGATTGGCCTAAGCTTGGAAATCCCCACCTACTAAGCATATAAATATGATCTTTTGTGTTACAACAAACGGAACTGCCTGACAGAACCCCCACTGCATGTGTGTATGTGTTTGTTCCCTATCTGGGAGTGCAGCGGCGTGCTCACCCATCTCTTGGAATTTCTTTCGCCCTGCATCCTGGGGGGGAGGGGGAGCAATCCCTTTGGCTCCAACCCTCTAGGGAAAGGAAAAACCTGTTGGGGTCCCATGTGGCTGCCGGAGACACCCAACAGTAAAAGTGGCCTTCCACAGGAGACAGGAACTGAGCTGGGCCCTGTAGACAGGATGGGCTCAACAAAATCGAAAGATCATGAAAGTACACTGACACCAAATGTAGTGTGAGCAGAGGGTCCAAAGCAGGAAAGTACTTGGCATGCCCAGGATATATGACTGGAACTGACTGCAAAAAAGAATTCATAAAGGGGTATGGTGAGGAGGATCCAGAATATAAAAAGGTGATCTTGAAAGAAAATGCTTTAATCCTGTGGACAATAAGGAGCCATTTCATCTGCCATTGTCTGTGTATCTCAGTTTTGTGAACCCTTGTTCCAGTTTGGCCTCATTTGTTTTTACTATTTCAAAGAGCTGGTGTGATGAATTAACCTTTCCCAAAGAATGGTCTTGCCTTTAGGAGGCCTTTCTTTACAAAGGAGCATTGTCCACTCTAACATTGTGATTTATAATAAAGGCTTTGGGCAACACACTATTAGCTATACCTACAAAGAGGCTGGAGACTAAAGGTCAGCCACACAGTATGTAATAGTGCCCCCACAAAAACTCTGGACAACAAGGCTTTGGTGAGCTTCCCTAGCTGGCAATACTCCATGTGTATTGTCACACACTGAGGCCGGAAAAGTAATATTAGTCCATGACTCCATGGGGAGAGGACAAAGGAAGCTCTGTGTTTAGTACTTGTCCTGGACTCTGTCCCTTGTGCTTCTTCCCTTCCTGGGCTTTAATCTGTATCCTTCCGCTGTAATAGCACTGTAGCTGTGAGTATAACAGCTTTCCATGAGTTTTGTGAGTGCTTCTAGTGAATTGTGAACTGGAGGTGGTTTTGGTAACCCCCTGAATTTACAACTGGTGTCAAAAGTGAGGGAAGTCTTGTGTGCACTGTGCTCCCTCCCTAACTTTGCCGATGGCTAGACTCTCACAAGTTAGCTATCAGCAAATTTGAAGATCTACTCTGGTATTCTCACCAGTAAACTTTATCTATTGAGAGAGATGTATCATGGCCCACCTTTTTCTTTGTCTTTGACAAAATATTATTCAGAATAAAATAGTTCCCTAAGGCCATATGAATTTAGGTGACTTTTTAAAAACTACCTTTAATGTAGAACCTCAAAGGTTAAACATATTAGAACCACTATTGACCATCTGATCACTTTTTCACTGAGTTCCTGAAAAATCTACACCTGATCAGTGAAATGAAGACTACCAAAAAAAGCAGATCATATAAATATAACTATTGAAATGATCTTAAAATTCACTTGTATAAAAGATGACCTTGAACCTCAAAGGAGTCTCACTCATCCATTTAAAGAAAAAAAATGAAGAATTTAGCATACCTAAATACATTTCAATAATGTATATATTTAAAAATTCCTTTAGGATCAACAAAGTTATTCTATCTTGGGACATGGGTTTTGAAAAAGGCAATTAATTTTTATGCCAGATTATGCCATTTTGTTCCTTTTTATAACAGCATGTTTCCATTAACATAAGTTTTTAGTCACCCAACATTAATAACAAAAGAAATAGGAATGGCTAAGAACAGAAGGATTTGTTCTTGAAAGACTGTAATAGTTCTAGTTCTCAATTATAAAGGTCATTTCAATAAATTAAATATTCTAATTCCATCTGGTAAGAGTATAATGGAGCGTTTTTTTGTTTTATAAATTCTGGTTGATATTACAGCTTTCTTTTCTGATACTCTACTTCCTTCATTTTTCTCTATTCAAGAGGGTCATTTTCTGCCCCTCCAACAGATTTTGTGATTGTACCTCCTCCGGAAGTAGAAGAAATCTTTTTGAGATAGGGCATATTTGAAACTTGATTAATCCTTTTTTTGGAATAAAGGCAAACTTCAAGTAGAAGTCTAAAGATTTTTATTCTACACCCTTTTTCTCTGTACGGATTCAGAAATGAGGATTACCTTTCTAAGATTTAGGAGATTTAGGTAAACATACATTCCAGCTCCTGGACACAGTATTCCTTTTTAGTTTCTTTGTTGGTTCCTTCTCTGTTTACTCCTTATCTTATGGTGTTTCATCCTTAACCTTGTTTTCCTCACTTCCCATGCTCTGCCTGGAAGTTATACTCATTCCTGTAACTTCAACTACCATCTATCTTCTCTCTCCTGGATCTTTACTAAAGTAGATGCCAAACCTTACTGATTATGAGAATTACCTGAGAAGCTATTTCAGAACACATATACCCAGATCCTACCTGGATTTAATCTACCAAAATCTCTATAGTACTCCCAGGCAATCTGTACTTTTAATAGTATCTATGCAGCCACCAGCTAAAGTCCATAAACTGTTATTTGGGAACTTCTGGTCTAATAAACCTATCATTCCACAGTTAAAACTTAAGTCAAAAACTCAATTCTGAATTTCCTACATAATCAAATGTCCTTGGATAGTCTAAATCTCATTGAGTAAACTTCCACTCTCATCTCATGGCTGACATACAGTTATTGTGGAAGTCCCCAACGTAGTGGATTATGTCCCCCCAAACTCACCAAAGCTTGAATTGTGTTCCCCAAGTTTTATGTATTGAAACTTAGCCCTCTCTGAGACTATTAAGAAGGTGGGAAATTCTATTATGGCAACTGAAAGGTGGAGCCTTAAAGAGGTGATTGGATTTGTAAGACCCTGCAGTAGTGAATGGATTAATCATGGTGGTCAGGGGCATGGTTCTGAGGGCTTTAAAAGAAGAGGAGAGTTTACCTCTCTCTCTCTCTCTCTCTCTGCTCCCACCATCTTGCAATGTAAGACCACTGGGTCACTGTCACCACCATCAGATGGACTTTGGACTTCCCAGCCTCAGAAACTGTAAGCAATAAATGTCATTTTTCTTTATAAATCACCCAGTTTCAGGTACTTTGTTATAAGCAACACAAAATGGACAAATATATCTCCTCTCCCTTTTCCTCCCTTACTCAATTGGTTCTCTGGGATTCCATGATGCTATTTTAATGATCTGGTATCCATATCTGAATACCCCCACTTGTTTGCCACCTCTAGGTGGATCATGAGTTCTTGTTTATCTTTCTTTCCCTGGTGCCTGAGACTTTAGCAGGTCCTTTGTAAGTGAGTGCTGAATAAATCAAAATAAACGAAGTAGGCAGAATAAGCATCTATTCCCCATGATGAAGACACTCAAGTTTTATAATTTTTGCTTTGAGTTTGAAATTCTCTTCCAACATATTTAGTCAAAAGAAGTAGTAAAAGGAAAAAAATTGTACCAAAACCAAAGATGATGACAAGGACTCACAGACATCCAATTCAAAATTTCATAGCAAAATGCATACCAAAACATCCTTATTTCTAATACCAAAGGTGATTCATGAAAATAACTATAGGTATTATATAATCTACAAAAAAAAAAAAAGAAATGAATCTCCATCTTAAAAAATAAACTAGAAATCCTACCACTATTGGATTCATCCAAAATAATCAAAAAGCTGTTTGAGGTTTTCTCACCTCATTTTATATGAAAAGCAATAAAAAAGATAAAGGTAGATTCAAATACTACATTATTTTAAAATCAGTCATTACCTTGAAGTGACAAGAGATGAATCACATAATAAATGTGTTCAAAACTCTGCTAGAAACAAATTACATTAAATATGATGTTTTAGAAATCTCAAGTATCTTTCACAGTTAACGTTTTTTCTCAGTAAAATTGCTTGAAGTAGTAGATTGATCTCAAAGTTAGGCACAAATCAGTAAATTCCTATTCAGCGTACTTCTGGATTATGGTATTTAGTAGGCTCAGGTTCTTTGCCAGTCCTTTTTCTCTTTTTTAATTGAAGCATAGTTGATTATACATATCTGTGTGGTACAAAGTTGACTATCAATAGTTGTGTACAATATGTGATGGTCAAATCAGGATAGTTAGCTTATTCATCATTACAATATGTAATCATTCCTTATGTCTGTTAACCAATTTCTCCTTAACCCCTCTTCCCCTCCCCTTCCCCCTTTCTACTTCTAGTAACCACAGTTCTGTTCTCTCCTTCTAAAAGTTCAATGTATTATTATGATTGTCATTTCTTTCTCTCTCTTTCTTTCTTTCTTGTTTATTTATTAATTCAGCTCCCACTTATGAGTGCGGACATGTGGTATTTCTCTTTCTGCATCTGAGTTGTTTCATTTAACATAATTTTCTCCAAGCTCATCCATGTTGTTGCAAATGGCAGCATTTCATTCTTTTTTATGGTTGAGTAGTATTCCATTGTTTTCATTAACCAGTCATCAACTGATGGACATTTAGGTTAATTCCATAGCCTGGCTATAATAAATAGAGCCGCAATGAACATGGGAGTTCCAAAATGATGATTTCCATTCCTTTGGGTATATACCCAGTAGTGGGATTGATGGATCATATAGTAGTTCTATCTGTAGTAGTTTAAGGAACCTTCATACTGTTCTCCACAACAGCTAGTCTTAATACCATATAGAGATAGAAACAATTTATGGTTGAAGTCTTTCTCACTTTTGAAATACCCCTTCACCCTTTTAATCAATATACATATTGGCTTTTGGTTTATATGCCATGTGGGTCACACATTTTTATGTAATTTTTTTCTAATAGACCCAAGGAACTGAGAATTTTTATTTTTATTTATTTATTGAAACAATTGATTCTACATATCTGTGGGGTACAGTGTTGAATATCAAAACCTCTGTGCAATATTTGATGTTCAAATCAGGATAATTAGTATATTAAACATTACAAAATGTAATCATTTTTTTGTGGCCCTTTACCAATTTTTCATTAACCTCCCCTCCTTCTCCCCCTTTCCCACTTCTGGTGGCCTCAGTTCTGTTCAGAGAGAACTTTTTAAGTCTGAATTTCTAATAAAGACAAAGAAAATGCAACTGTTGTAAAAAGTAATAAGTTATAAAAGTAACTTCACTTATTCCTCATGTATTAGGTTGCTATTCCTGGAAGATATCTGACTTGATTCTATGTGGCTATGGAGCTATGGGGTGGCTGAAAGAAAGTTTCTTTCCGGGAACTTGGCTGGCCCTGCATTTTTACTTATGGCTGGTTATACAAAGAAAAGCTCTCTCATTTTTCCAAAATTTTAAGTGATTGATACCAAGTTACATATATAAACCTGTTCTTATGTTGCATGGTAATTAGGTATAAGTGTTAAGTAGTTTGCAGTATGAAAATAACTAATAATATTCTTTAGACAATCCAGCCATTGTCTGGGTCAGCTAGAACAGGTGTCCTTTTCTGGCACCACCACCTAGTTCAAGATATTATCACTTTATGCCTAGATTATTTCATCAGGCTATAAATCACCACATCCCTAAATTTTCTCTTTTTCAATCATCCTATTTACAGTGCTTTTAGGTTAATCTACCTAAAGCACTAATTTGTGCCCATACAGCATTCAAATCTATCTACAATATGGTACCTGTTGCCTTCAAATACAAATAAAACCCTTATTCCATTCCATCTGAATCACATCCCATTCTGCAAGGCTGCACTGTTCTTTTAAGCTTCGATGCTTTTGTGCGATTTCTTCTGCCTGGACGGCCCCTCCCACATTTCCGCCTATCGAAATCCTGTTCATTTATAAAAGCTCATCATACGACTTCTATAGTGTTTTCCTAATGATCCCAGGTGAAAATACTCTTCTCCTTTATATTCTTACAATACTAAGTTGTATATACTTACATAAAACTTATTACATATTGCCTTGGGCTAAGACATATCTCGCCTTCACTAAATGAAAGATAAGCTCCTGGTCACCAGAAATGGTGTCTGATGAGTAATACATCTCATACTCTATACATAGTAAAGGCTAAATAAATATTTGCTGAATAATGATTCTATGAAAAGAGAAAATGGTGAACCATGGCAGAAAGGCAGAGAATAAAGAAAGTTTATGTTGCTTCCTAAGTGAAGAGGTCATGCCTCTCACACTGAGCCACAAATGAATACTAGGTTGGGGCAAATGTTTCTTTGTTGGGATGTCATATCTGCCCCGTAAAATGGTTTGAGCTGGCTCCCTGAAAAAAGAGTTTAGAAAAACCATCACAGGGCAGAATGCTATCTGATGGGACTATTGCCACAACCAGTGCCATGATTCACAACATCATCACCCACAAGAAACAGATGGCCTCATTGTTCAAAACTCTACTTTGCCAGGGGTGACTTAGAGGTAACTTTGGAGCAAGTCATCACACCTCAGTTCACAATGCATCTTCCTGATGTATAGGACAGAAGGATCAAAAAAGCCTTTACACAGATTTATAAAGCACACATTTTGCTGAAATCTACATTTGAATCAGCCTAGGCTAAAATGCTTTATGAAGATGGTGTAGTGCTACATTTATTTAAGTAGCCACTGAAAATAGGACTCTTCCCAGTAAGTATTTCTTGCTGATTATGGCTGTGATACTGTGTTCAAGATCATAACGTAAATTATGCAGCCCTGAAATGAAACTGGGATAGTGTGAACCAGAGGAACTTTCACATACGCAGCAAATTTGAGAGCCACAGGGAGAGGAAGAGAATGGTGGCAGATTCTTTAAAAAACAAAGATTGTTGATCCTGAGTATCAGCCAAGAGGACACCCCTAATTTCGTCACTAGAGGTATGTCTAGAGGAATGTCTGCACCCCCTGAAAGTCAGGGAGAGATAGAGATAGGATGGGATAAATGAGGCAAAAGAGTACTCTGGCTCCAACCTCTGAGAGCAGTGCTACAAAAGCACCGGCCTATTGCCCAAAGAGAGAATCAAGGCAACTTCAGCCAAGTGAGAGGGGGAGGAGAATAACGGGGGAATAAAAATATTTCAGAAGAATTCTTAACTTGTTGGCTTTTTGTTTGTATTTCACTAAGGGATTTCGGTAGGGCAACTACTACAAGAATTAGTGCCCTGTGAAGAAAATATATTCACTTCAATATGCTCAACTATAATGTAGGCTTTAATTGTCCTATAGTTTTATAATTCCATAAAGTTTAAAAGCTACTGTTTGAGGCCGGCCCGTGGCTCACTTGGGAGAGTGTGGTGCTGATAACACCAAGGCCACAGGTTCAGATTCCTATATAGGGATGGCCAGTTCGCTCACTTGGGAGAGCGTGGTGCTGACAACACCAGGTCAAGGGTTAAGATCCCCTTACCGGTCATCTTTTAAAAATAAATAAATAAATTTTAAAAAATAAAAGCTACTGTTTTGCCCCAGCTTTAGGGTTGCCAGATAAAATACAGGCTGCCCAGTTAATCTGTATGGGATTCAATATTGCATGGGACATACTTACATTAAAAAAAAGTTATTGATTATCTAAAATTAAAACTTAAGTTGGTATCCTGTATTTTTATTTGCTAAATCTAGCAGTCCTATCCACATTACCAATATCACAGTGTTGGAAAAAGCAATTCCTGAGTTTCTTCATGCATGGTTTTGCACTTGTTTATTGCTTTTAAGTATTTTTGTCTGAAAGGTACCATATTTGACATGTACTCAAGCAATTTAAATTTTATTAAATTTTATTAATAAAAATGAGCAAATACTAGTTAAAAGCTATAGATACTGTTACAAATAGAATGAGAAAGATCTGATCTAAACTAGAAAAGACGAGAGGAAAATGAGGACATCTAGATAACAATGGGCAGACATCATCATTAATGAGAAGACCGAGCCTGTGAGGCACAGAAAAACTGAATTGATGACCTAGAAAACAAGATCAAATTAAGATACAGCAGACTGGTCTGAGGTCCCTGAAGACATGAAGAGAACAGATAAAGATTCTTCTCAGTGAATAAATGACAAACATGCTGAGAATGTTTACTTTGTCAACATTGTCTCTCCTCTGATCAAATGCCAAACAGAGATCAATCAATTAACATCTGAAAATTTTTTCTGGTCACAGAAGAAAGTAGTTTCAAAATTAGCATAATAACATAAACCTATACCTCAGATTTCACTGCTATACTATGCCTTATCAAAGGACAATTTATTTTGCTGATACTTAAATTGTAAATATTGATGTAAAAAAGTATAAGGGCACAATAAAAGAAAGTGAGGGTGACGAAGTGGTGACAAGCAACCTTTACAGTTGCCAATTAAGAAAAAATAAAAATCCATGCACTGCATAATTTAAACAATTTTTTACTTTAAAAATTTAAGGAAATAAATGTGTGCATCTACATTTAAACATTTTTAATTATTTTTCTGATTACAGTTGCCAATTAAGAAAAAATAAAAATCCATGCACTGCATAATTTAAACAATTTTTTAATTTAAAAATTTAAGGAAATAAATGTGTGCATCTACATTTAAACATTTTTAATTATTTTTCTGAGGGGTTTAGAATTTTTATTGTAATTTCATAAACTAGCAGGTACAACAGAATCTGATCATAATGGTGTACATTTGAACAAATTATTAGTCTTTCTTTGATTTAAATATAAATTATTTAATTGAAAAATGTAATTTTTCTTCTCATATTATATTCTTTAAAATAGATCATTTTTAAGAAAAAATTTAAGCAGAAACTTCAATAGATATACAAACGTGTACACACACACAAACATAATATCCTACTTCCTTTGAAACAATTTTCATCCGCAACTTTTATCTTTTTGCCTGCAACCAATCAACCACAGAAGGAGCTCAGCTGCCAATGGCCAGGAAATGACAACCTCAGGGCTAGAATCATCAAGTGTTTGGTGGTCTTTGGAGGTGAACCACACAGACTGTGACTAAGCATGTACCTAGGACATTGACAAAACAGGTGCAATGAAAAATAAGCAGCAAAATTGTCTTGGAAGAATTTGATATTTCAAACAAAAATAAAACCACTGAAGCAGTCATAATGGGAAAAATCTGAACTTTGCTAGAATTCCTTAAACTTACTTCATGGAGTATCCTCAGCAAATCCATCGCCTCTGGACCCCAGCAGCCTGGTGTCCCTACCCCATCCAAGAAGACCATCTGTCCTCACCTTCAACTGACTGAAGGCAAACTTGATTTTTCCTTTTTCTTTAATGTGCCCTAACTCTCCAGTAAAGCAGCAAATACTTGTTCCAGCTGGGTAAGGTAGTGAACAGGACTCGGAAGGAAACGCTACGCAAAATGTAGCTCTCTTTGGGAAGGTGGCTAAGTCCTACAATTAGATAATAGGCCATATTTCAAAGCTAGGTTAGGTGGGATGTCTGCAGTACAGATCTAGAACCAATACTACCCAAAAGAAATATAACGCAAGCCACACACGTAATTTAAAATTTTCTTTTAGCCATATTTTTAATAACATTTTATTTAACCCAATATATCTGAAATATTATCTAAATATGTAATCAATATTAAAAATTATTAACAAAATATGTTACTCTTTCTTTTTCATCCTAAGACTTTAAAACCTGGTATGAAAGTTTTTATACTTACAACAATTTTAATTCTGACTTGCCACATTTCAAGTGCTTGATAGTTCATGTGGCTGGTAGCTACTACATTAGACAATGCAGATAGATTTTAACACATAAGCCACATCCTATACCTTCAATCCCTTATCACAAACTTTAGGAGGAGGAGAGAAGGATGAAAATGAAGTTTTTAAAACCTACTTCCAGGAGCATAAGTTATTGTTCATATGACTAAACATAACAGATAACTTACACTTTTGCTTCTTCCATCAGTCCTCTGAGATGCCAAGGTTTCTTATAAAGTGGCCATGCCCATTACCAAGAATGATATTTCTTAGCCAAGCTTCCCAATGGGATACAATTAACAAGGATTATCCTATCACCCTAGGCTAATAGAGAAACACCAATTAAAAAGCACAAGCGGGCAAGGTCTTAAAACATTTTCTATATGCTTTGGCCTCAAAGAATTCCACATCTGATTGTGCAGATCTCAGATATAACTTTTGCTCCAGGGACGGCCAAAAATTACCGAAGTAATCCTAGTTAATCCTGTATTGAGAGAGCAGTGACCTGATTATGTTGACATTGCCAGAGTTCTAAATTTAAGGGGTGAGAATGCTTAAAGGCTAGGTATACAAGTCCAGTTTAGGGTTTTTTTCTCCAGTCCTCCCAATCTTCTTTAATCACAATAAAGAGCATTAAAGACCACCCTTCACAATGGAAATGCCCTTTTCAGAAAGCATGTGGCTGTAAAAAAAACAAACAAAAAACAAAACAAACAAAACTTGGGATTTAAAGATATCTACAGATTATGAGGGTACTTCAAAAAGTTCCTGGTAAGATTCGTATTATCTCTTCATTCTATTTTTCCATGAACTTTTTGAAGTACTTTCATATATTCTTAGACAAGCTACTTAATGTCTTCATTACCCCTGCTACCCCAACAAAATGGTGATGCTAATTATAACTTACAAAATTGTCTTAAGATCAGATCTTACCTATGCCAATACTAGTGCCCGATACATAGTAAACATCCAACTCATGGTGGATATTACTAAGCCTGGAATTCTTTTGTTTTTTCTCTACAGCGCAAGTGCAATAATTCTAGCACCTGGAAGCTGGGCAACTCCTGGAGCCTTCTGATGCTACCAGGATGTCGGATCATACCCCAAACTTCCAAGACAGTGTCATGGTGAACGGAATGGAGATTAGCAAATACACAGTCATCCCTGGAGCTTCTCCATAAGCCGTGGGAACTTCAAATCTCCATTAGTGAGTCATGATTATGACCTACTACTAAGCATAGTGGGTTATTATCAGAATTAAAGAAAAAAAGAAAAACAGTTAATATTACAGTTCATCTCACAGAATCATTTCCAAAAACTTTTACTTCTGACTGACAGACAAACACAGATGGATGTATAGGGAGGGTAAAAAAGGTTTGAGCACCACTGCCTTAGAAAAACACTAGAATTTCAAGGAGCCCTGAAATCTCTCACTTCCTAGGAGATGCAGATTGGCAGAAAAGAAGACAGCATTTGACTCCCTTGGAAAGAAATTTTTAGGACAACCATGAGGAAGATTTGTCAAAAATGGTCTCTGAGATATGGACAAGGGATAAAGGTAAAATGATCCTCACTCTGATCAACATGGCATGTTAAGTCCAAATACCCTCAAATGATCATAGGACAAAGTATAGTTGGCTGGCTAGATAATATGAAATCTACATTGAGTAAAATGCAGTCATTTTTCCTTAATGACTATTTCTTTACAAAAACATTTGAGAAATATAAGAGTTAAGGCTCTGGTGAAAGAAATTTTCCTGACTTTATAAATAGATTCTGATATAAATTCTTTTTGTGTATGGAGTTAGAGACTTGCATAATTTGAAAATCGTAATAATGTGTATAATACAGATAGTATAGTTTGCATCGCTATTTTTGGTTATAAAAAGAAAAACTAACCTGGATTAAAGCACATGTGATTTTTAAACAGTGATGCAGTATGGATTGGAAATGCTTGGATTAAAAAAAAAAAAAAAAAAAAAAAAAAAGGTCCTAGCATTAAGGCATAAAAGAATTAGGAAAAACAAGTTTGTCTTTTATAAAGCTAACTCTATTTTATCTTTAAAAAAACCTTCATTTGAACCCCTTACAGATTCTACCCTTAACACTTCACTGAAACTGCTCATTAAGGTTACAGTGACCTCCACATTGTCGAGCACAAAGGATATTTTTCAGTGCTCATATTATGTGAAGTAGACAGCATTTGACAAAGCTAACCATTCCCTCCTTCTTGAACCTCCTCCATGGGCTCCTGAATACCTCTTGCCTGATTTCTTCTCACCTCTTTGCAGCTTCCCAGTCTCCTTTGCCAGCACCTCTTCTTCTGTAAAATTCTTATGTGTTCTTGTCTCTTTTCTTCTTAACCAACATTCTCCTTGCAAGTACATACTCTAGGCCTCAACTTTAAGCTGTTTACTAATAATTCTTAAATTATGTCTCCAGGCTTCAGACCTCCATTTCAAATTGCCTACTGAACATCTCCACCTGGTTGCCCCTCAAGTACCCCAAACTCAGTGTACTGAAAAACAAACTCATGATCCTTTTACCAAAGCCTTCTTTCCTTCCCATATTCTTGCCCACTGTGTTGAATGGCACCACTCTCTATTTAGTCCTGGCAAGCCAGAAATCTGGAAGTACTCATATATGCATCCTCCTTCCCGTTAGTATCAAATTAATTACAAAGCCCTATCTTTTCTTTTCCATTATTTTTTTTTAAGTTTCTTTTATTTTATTTTATTTTGTCGATATACATTGTGGTTGATTATTGTTGCCCCTTACCAAAACCTCCCTCCGTCCTCCCTTTCCTCCCTCCCACCCAACAATGTCCTTTCTGTTTGCTTGTTGTATCAACTTCAAGTAATTGTAGTTGTTATATCTTCTTCCCCCTGCCCCCCCAGTTTGTGTGTGTGTGTGTGTGCGTGTGTGTGTGAATTTATTTATTAATTTTTAGCTCCCACCAATAAGTGAGAACATGTGGTATTTCTCTTTCTGTGCCTGACTCGTTTCACTTAATATAATTCTCTCAAGGTCCATCCATGTTGTTGCTAATGGCAGTATTTCATTCGTTTTCTCTTTTCCATTATTGATCTCTAAATCTATCATCATTTCTCCATTTCTATTGCCCCTACCTCATTTCAGGACCTGAATTTCCTTTCCCTAGAATATTATATTATTTTGTTTTAAAAATAAATTTGAGAAATAATTCACATACCAAAACACTCACCCATTTAAAATGTTCAATTCAATGACTTTAAGCATATTCACAGTTGTGCATTCATCACCACAGTCTAGGTTTAGAACATTCTCATACTCCGAAAATAAACCTCATACCCTTTAGTCATCACCCCCCAATACTTTCATCCCTCCCAGACCCTGGCAGCCTCTGTCTCTTTAAATTTGCCTATTCTCAACATTTCATATAGACAGAATCATACAATATGTGGTTTTTGTGACTGGTTTCTTTCATTCAGCATGTTTCCAAGGTTAATCCATGCTGTAGCCTGTATCACTACTTCATTCTTCTTTATTGCCCACTAATATTCCACTGTATGAATATGGCATATTTTATTTATTCATTCACCACTTTACGAACATTTTGGTTGTTTCCACTTTTTGGCTATTATGAACCATGTTGCTATGAACACTCATGTACAACTTTTTGAGTAGATATGCTTTCAATTCTCATGGGTATATGCCTAGGAGTGGAATTCCTGGGTCATACGGTAACACTATGTCTAACTTTTAAGGAATTGTCAGACTGTTTTCTACAGCAGCTGCAGGATTTTTATATCCCATCCAGCAGCATATGAAAGTCCCAATTTCTCTGCATGCTTGCCAACACTTGACTCTGCTTACAACCATACAAGTAGGTATGAAATGGTATCTCACTGGGGCTTTGATTTGCAATTCTCTGATGGCTAATGATGTTAAGCATCTTTGCATGTGCTAGCTGGACATTTGTACATCTTCTCTGAAGAAATCTATTCTCATTTTTCAGTTGGGTTGTCTTTTTATTGAGTTGTTAGAATTCTTTATATATTTTGGATATGACACCCTTATAATATATACAATTTGCAAATGTTTTCTCCCATTCTCTCTGTTGTCTTGATGGTGTCCTCTGAATGCATAAAATTTTAAATTTTGATGAAGTCTAATTTATCTGTTTTTTCTTTTGTTGCTTATACTTTTGGTTTTAGATAAAATAAACCATTGTCAAATAGAAGGTCATGAAAATATAGCCCTATGTGTTCCTCTATGAGTTTTATCTCTTACATTTAGGTCTTTGATCCATTTTAAGTTCATTTTTGTATATGGTGTGATGGAGGGGTCCTATAATAACCTTTTAACCCATCTACTGACCTCGGGTCTTGCTGCCAAAATTATCTTTCTTAAAAAGCAAGCAAACAAACAGTTCCTAGTCCATCATCACACAATTAGAATCTCTGAATTGCTTTGTCATATCTACTGCAGTGAATCTTAATTTTGTGGGATTAGAGAATCTGATGGAAATTATGAACCTTTCCACAGTAAGTGTGGATGTGGATGTACAAATGCATATGCATGCTAACACACATGTGTGCACACACATATATGTTTGTGATTTTAAGAGATTCACAAATACACTAAAGCCCATTCAAAGATTCCTAGCCAGGGATGGCCAGTTATCTCGGTTAGAGCGTGACCTTATAACACCAAGGTCTTAGGTTCAGACCCCTGTACTGGCTAGCTGCCAAAAGAAAAAAAAGAATTCCTAGCCAAAAGAACAAAGTCCAATCTTTTTTTGACTCATTTGCCATTCAATATCCACTAGGAACTGACCTGACACATCATTCTAGCCTACTTGTTCTCCAGTCTCCAAACTTGCTTCCCACAGGTTAGTATTAAAAGCTGTCTAACCCTGTCAATGTCTCATGTTATATTATAGTCACATATCTTTGTACATACATACTATTCCTTCTCTTTGAAACATATTCCTCCAACTCCTAAGATTGTTTTAAACATTAAATATGATAACTATGCAAATGTCCATGGCATATAGAAGGCATAATGTTTCTTAAATCTGAAAAGGGACTTAGCAAGTATATTTTGGAAATCAAGGACCCATATTTTATTTCTAGAAATTTAAGTGGCTTAAATGACTGTTGTTATATCTGTATTTTTTTTCATTCAAGAGTTAATATTGGGAAACCACATATGTATATGTATGAAAACTATATAGCACAAGTAAAACAGTTTCATAGTAATAATAAACTTAAGGTAAAGTAAACTTGATCACTAAACAATCTCGCTTTTGTAAGTTCTTCTCATAAGTTTATTATGAAGATCATATTGGTTGTAGCATCTATTTGAAGAAAGTAATGACATAACATAGAAGAATTTATCTCAGAAAATATAATGTATTGCTGCAAAAAGATATTCAGTTTAAAGGGTTGCTAAATTTTCACCTATATATTTTCATTCTACCACATCAACAATCTTTTCTAGCCATTGCTTTGCAATGGATCAATTAATTTATATATTTTTAAAATTAACTTATTTACAAATGTATTGCCTCAATTTGTGACCTTCCACGTGGAAGAAAATAAAGAGGTACTTCAAAAGTCATATTGTAAGTAATGATCATCATAGATACAAAAGATCCTACATTTCTTTTTTTTTTAATCCTTTTTGTCTTTTTTCGTGACCGGCAACGGATCGCAACCCTCAGTGTCGCGCCCGTACCGGACCGGGACCGGCCACGGGATCGCAACCCTCAGTGTTGCTCCCGCCCCTCACTCAGCCAGCGAGTGGCCGGTCTGTATGTGGGATCCGAACCCTTGGCGGGAGCGCCGCCGCACTTCCCAAGCGGCGCCGCACTTCCCAAGCGGCGCACTATAGCAGTGCGCCACCGGGCCGGCCCGATCCTACATTTCTTATACTTACTTCTGATCTTTTTTAAAATTTCCTAGTTTTACATCATAATTTTTTAACAGTGCACTTTTTAAAAATGCAATTGATGAAAGAAAATATTCAAACAGGCAATTATGAACTATGTTTTTTATTTGTTTTATTTTTAATTTACAACTACATTTATTTCACCATATAAACAAATGGTATCCCCATTATTTAAGCTGTTTCCAACCAGACAAGGTTTTCTTCAGCATTTAACCAAGGTTGGCAATTGAAAGAAGAGAAGATCAGTGTGATTGGTTAATTAAGATTTCAAAGAAACTGCTGCTCCCTAGAGGGGTGGCTAATTTCTCATTTATAAGCCCATTTATAACTCCAGCTCTGAGAAATGGTCCTAATAGAATTCACAGTTAAGCAGACCTTCAAATGTATACTGGCCATTAACATTTGGGCTGCCTGCTGCTAGCAGAATATTAATATTTGATGCCACGGCATTTTAATTTATAAATGTTTCAGAGTCTTATGAAACAGCTTTCTTTATGAGTTAAACAGATTCAACTCAGCTTGTAATGGTTGGTTTTAGAATGACTTAAAAATAGTTTATAGCTGCTAGGAAACTAGGTATTTTACGATTAGATTATTGGCTATATTCCTTCCAATAACTGTGAAGGATATATATTACTAGGACAAAGACAACTTATCATAGGGTCCTTTGCTGAATCCTCAGTGGTGGAGGTGGTGACAGTAAACACTTAATGTAGGACCTACCAGGTTGCCAGGCACTGTTCTAAGTATTTTATATATGTTGATATTTAAAAAATACTTTTAATAACACTGTGAAGTTGTGTACTTGGGGACAACAAATGTATGTAAGTTCTTGCATTGACAAAATTCTTTACCAGTTTTCACTCCTGGAGATAGCTCTGCTATTTAACAACTAGACTTCTGTACATAACCTTTACAAACCCACGAGAAGACATGTATCTTCAACATCAATGGTTAGCATTAACTTACATAGTCAATGAATTATAGAATATTAAATTTGCAGAAGAATAGGGAAATCTAGTTCAATCCCAATACAGAGTGATCTGTCAGGTGAGCTCTCAGGGAACCACTTAAATATAACAGCATAAACAAATAGGGAAGAAACTTACAAACACAATAAGCCATTTATAAATACTTTGGTGGTCAAAATAAAATGTCTTTTAAATATATTTTTTTCTGAGATCACAAACAAGTGAATAATACAATTGGTATCCGTGGTTGCCAACAACAAAATAAAAGTAATAGATCTCTGCTGCATTTTTTTTCTTTCTAATTTATATACAAGACCTTGCTTAAAATTTCTACGGCTCTTTCAGATATACAAATTTTGGAATGAAATGAAGTTTCCTTCTAGCTTACTTGGTCTTACTTCCTCCTACCTTCCATGAACAGACAAAATTCAATACTTCTCATAGCAATCCCCAAGGGTAGAGGTACTAAATAATTAGAAGGGCCAGAACAAAGACTGAAATGATAAAATCACTTTGGAAATCAGGTTGGTACTTTTTTAAAAAGTTGAACTACTGTACTGATATTTGCAACCTACTTTGAAATGCATCAAAATATAAGGTGGATTGAAGAAGGGATGAATAGATATGTGATAAAGCAAATAAAGTAAAACATTAACAGAGGACTCGATAGTGAATATATGAGTATTCACTAAAAATCCTTTCAACTTTTTTATGCTTGAAAATTTTTGTGGTAAAATTTTCATTAACAGAGGACTCGATAGTGAATATATGAGTATTCACTAAAAATCCTTTCAACTTTTTTTATGCTTGAAAATTTTTGTAGTAAAATATTGGGGGGGGGGATTAAACATAACATATCCCACTTTTAGATGTTTACCCAAAAGAACAGTAAGCATACATCCACAATAAGTCAGTACGGAATGTTAATAGTAGCTTTGATCATACTGGAAACAACCCAAAGGTCCTTCATTGGGTGAGTGGATAGACAAAGAGTAGTACATCCACACAATGGAATTTTATTCAGCCCCAAAATGATACATGCAACAACCTGGATGAATCTCAAAAATATTATGCTAAGTCAGTGGTTCTCACAGGGTGATTTTGTCCTACAGAGGACAGTTGATAATGTCTGGAGACACTTCTGATTGTCACAACTGGGGGAAGGGGTTGCCACTTGCGTCTAGTAGGTTGAGGTCAGAGATGCTCATAAGCATTTTATGATACACAGGACAGCTCCTGGCACTTCCCTCAAAAAAAAATTATCCTGCCCAAAATGTCAATAGTGCCAAGGCTGAGAAACCCTATACTAAGTGAAAAAAGCCAGGCTCAAAAGAATACTCTATATTTCCATTATATGAAGTTCAAAAATAGGCAAAACTAATCTATGTTGATAGAAATTAGAGCAGTGATCGCTTTAAAAGAAGCTGCGAGTGGGATTTCCTTCAGTGGAAAGGGATAGAAGGAATGTGGGGGGGTGGGGGGAGAGAAAAGATCATATGAAGAGAAAGATGGCAAAGAAGAAGCCAGGAAAAGAGTAGGGGGAGGAGAGCAAACTGAAGGAAAAAACCCCACTTTACCTCATAAGCATTTGCTTATGTTACCACTTCTTCTGATGCTCACAGCAATCTGATGAGGCACATAAAATATGAGGAAGCAAAACCTCCAGAAGAGTTAAATTACAACCTTGTCACATGGCTAGAAAATGGAAGAACGAGATAAGAACCCAGGCGTTGTGATTTTAAAAAAAAGAAATTATGCATTTATATTAAATATCTGAGCTATGTCTTAAATTTTCACAAAAAGCCTAAGAGTGTAAAGGGGGTGTTTGTATGTGAGGGAGAGTGAGTAATAGTAATGAAGAAGAGATAATTCCAGACAGAAGGACTAGCAGGAATAAAGCCAGGAGAACATGAAACTGTTTACTGACCTGTTTCCTTCCTTAGACAATAATCTCTTTGAGAGCAGGGAATATATCTTTTGTTCACCAACTAAATCCCCAAGACCTAACAAGGAGCACCATAAACATTTGCTGCACAAATGACAGAGAGAAAGAAAACATCAACCAGATGAGAATCATGATAAGGACATCAAAAAAAAAAGAGAAAATGTCAAGAAATAATGTTTAAGAATATCAAATGTCACAGACACGTCTAAATAAGAACTAAAATGCTCCCCCTTTGGGTAAAACAAGGAGGCTGATGCTGACAGGGGTGGGGGTGGGGGGAGTAATTTCTAGTGGAGTGATGGAGAGAAGCAGCAGGACTGTCAGTCAGTGTTCTGCAACTTAAATCATTATCTCTTCCCTGGTTGTGTTAATCAGAGAAACCTAAAGAGCTGGAAATTATTTTCTGGGCACATCAGGGATCAAAGCTTTTCTGAGGTATAGAAAAAGACAAGGAAAGAGTGAAAAAACAATCTATGTACCACGATATATTATCCAGGCAAAAAAAATTATCCCATCCCACAAAAACTCTAAAAAGAAAGAGGTAAAAAGACCTAAGAGAAAATCCAGTCCACTCTTCCTTTCACTTAATGAAAAGTTTGATTTCTTTAGTACAAACAGTGAAGTCTGAACCTTAGGCTATTTTCATCTCTGTTTGTATGCTATTTAGATAATTGGAAAAAATAAAACATGACCACGAATTAAATGTCACAACAACCAATCAGTTGTTTATTAATAATATCTAAGAATATTTCAATAGTTAAGAAAAGATGCCACATAATACCTATAATAACAGTAACCAAATAAGTCTTTTTCTAAGTAAAAAAAATACCATACCATTTTTATATCTCATTGTCCTACTTATGGAAAAACAAAACTGGCACAATTTAAATATGAACTGTATTCTTTGAAAAATGGGACTACCAATATCTCCTTTCTTTTTAAGGCTTCAATCTTCACATCAATAGAAGAGACAAATTTCCTTATCCTCTGCTCCATCAAAGAATGAAAAGACTAGTCCTGAGATCTAAGAAGGTTGTTGACTTTCATTAAGTTAAGTACAAGATCAATATGAGCACTCAGACATAGATCAATAAAGTAAAGATTTTAAGCTTTCTCATCAAAATGGTAGCGTGGAAAAACGAAAAATGATGGTTTCTAACAAATTTAGTCACCATCTTTCTTTTTCATACATTAGAATCTACTTTGGATTATATACATATCAGGAAATGTAGGATCGTTTGTTTAAAGTCAATTGTTTAATCAGGGCAATGCCGTGAGAAAATAAATTTGCAGAATTTCTAATTACAGAATAATTGTAAAGAAAAGCAAAATTTATTACTTACAAGTGCTACCCAGTAACAGAAAAGTCCTGTGGGACCCTGCTGTAATGACCAGATAAGGCTGCCTGTAATTAGCATGCCTCTAATGTGTATGTTAATGAGTATTCCCAACTATTGAAAGCTGGCTGCTCAGAAACATTTTGTTCTTTTAATCATTTAAAACATTTTTCTTCAAATCTTGCTCATATTATTATTTTACACAGGCAATGAAAATAGAATTCTGGATACAAAAGTAAATTTCAGTTCAGGCACTATTCACAATCCATAACTTAAATCGAGTTTAAATTAATGAGGTCATTACTGAATTTGGCTTTACATTTTGCTAAACATTTCTCTGTAAAGTACATATTACTCTGGGCCGGCCCGGTGGCGCACTCGGTAGAGTGTGGCACTTGGGAGCACTGTGGCGCTCCCGCCGAGGGTTTGGATCCCATATAGAGACCGGTCCGCTCACTGGTTGAGTGCGGTGCGGGCGCGACACTGAGGGTTGCAATCCCGTTGCCGGTTGCGGTACGGGCGCGACACTGAGGGTTGCGATCCCGTTACCAGTCACGAAAAAACACAAAAAGGAAAAAAAAAGTACATATTATTCTCAGAGACCGACACCGAGGGTTGCGATCCCGTTACCAGTCACGAAAAAAGACAAAAAGGAAAAAAAAAAGTACATATTATTCTCAGAGACTTTTTTTTTTTTGCATTCAGTAGTTTATGATAATAACAGAGGTAAAATAAGTTTGAGACCAATAGTAGCCATTTCTTATAATTTCTATCCATAAATTCCACATTCAGAAGCAGGAAGAAAAAAATCATAATAATTATGAGGCAAAAATATACCATAACATAATAAGATAATAGATCAAATCTCTCGAGGACGAGTGTGTTAAAAGAAAAGTCCCAGTACCTTGAAAAATATCTAACATAAAAATTGGTATTCGGTAATTATTATTGTTTTTAATCACAAAATACTTCTGTATTTCCTAAGAGCAAGGACCTCCTCCTCTTATAAAACCACATCATAATTACCCAAACCAGAAACCTATCAGCTACTTTTAACAGTAACATTTTTTGAAGCCAGATTTAACTTCAAATGGCCCTTTGACATTAGGAAATGACTTTACAAGTTTTACATATATTAAAATCAGTGATTTAAAAAATAAGGCAAAGTGAAATGGGCACTGGCTTGGGATTCAAGAGGTTCTGCCTTTCCTGCAGTTAACTAGATATGTGACTTTAGGAATGTCAATTAATCTTGGGATCCCAGTTCACTTAACTGCAAAATGAAGGAATTGGCTTAACTCATCACCAACACTCTCAGTTCCAGCCTGCTATGATTCTGTATAAATGAGGAAAGCTACTGTTTGTTTTTCACCTCAAAGGTATAAAATCTTCAACTTACTTTTCTGCCCTAAACTTCACTGCCAAAGTAGTACAGCAATATTCAACCAAGTGCAACCAAGTCATATGCTCTGATTTTAACGTCCTTAAAAACATTTAAGGGCTTCAAAGAAAATTTTAAGATGTTACATGAAAACAGGCCAAGTGTAATAACATCGAACATTTGTTCTTTAAAGAACTTTCACATGTCATCTCATTTAATCTTCTCAACAAGATGGAGAGCTGTTATGTTTCCCATTTTACAAAGGTCAAATTCCAAGATGGCACTAGGACTGGTCTTTCTTACTCCATAGTCCATGTGCGTCTTACTTGACACTCAATGCTATTATACCAAACTACCTCAAAAATGTACATATAAATCCCTCAGATCTCAGTTTGATTTACCAAGGAATGTTTCTAAAAATCTTTAATTGTAAGCTGTCACAGTCCCATAAGATTAGGAAAGCAGAGCAAAACCTTGACCAGAGAACATCAAAATTTCCTATTTTTTATTTGTGAGTACTTCCTAAAGAAAGATTCAAGACAACTTAAACTTAAATGATTGAGGATAATCCTGAAAGGAAAGGCAAGTATTCCTGTTTGCAGCTAAAATGGAGCTAAAATGTTGAAGCAGTGTAAATACAGTTTATAATTCATTTGGTTCTCAGCACTGAAATTACATAGTTCTTAGTGGATTTGGGGTTAATGATATTATTTCAAAAACTTATTGCCCTTTTGAGATTCTGCACAATTTAAACTATATGAGAAGTTCTTGTCTGAAGCGCTCTGGCACAGAATGTGACTCAGAATGATTATATGAACTTGAAATCCTCTAGGAGAAAGCATTTATATTGCACACACATGCCACTGATTATTAAATACAACATCTTTGTTCACTAGTTACTGAGATGCAAAGCTCTATGGTCATTCAACCTGTCCAGTGTAGAGGTAAAGTAAAAAATAGTTTATCTGAAATCTTTTTTAGTAGAAAACAGAAAAAGCAGAGCTTTCAAGCTTCTGTACTTGGTTGATTTTTACTCAGGAAGCTGAGAAAATACACCACTGGATTCTTGAACCCATTTCTGGACACAGGTCTAACCTCAATAAATTTGGCTTTCTGAGCTATAACACCAGAGTTAGTTTTTAACTATTCCTTATAAAAACTGGTGGGCATCTGAGAGTTGCCAAGGTAAAGAGTACAGTAAGGCAGTATATATCGTAGTTACAGGATCCAGAGTCAGAATGCCCAGTGATCTTTGTTAGTGTGGATTCAGGTTGAATGAAAAAATAAGAGAAACTTCCAGAGAGAAGTTTATTTTTCTCTCTAATGTAAATGGCCCAAAGGTTAACAGTCCAGGGCTGGTGTGGAGGCTCTGTTTCACAAAGTCCACAGGGACCCAGTCATCACTGTTTGAGAGTTTTTTCATTGCAAGGTAATATGCCAAGTGCTTTGCATTAAACCCTCTCTTTTAATCCTAATAGTCCTGTGAGATTGTCACCATTATTATCCCAGTATTATAGATTACAGCTGAAGGTTAGAAAGATTATACTCAAAGTCACACAATGAGTATATGGCTGGGCTGTGATGTGAACAGAACAGAGGTCTGTTGAACTCCAAAGTTGTGTGTTTAACCACTGTGTGACACCTGTTTTCCTGCACAAACATGTCATCTGCATTCTCTCTACATTTACCTGAGTCGCCCTAGAAATTTTTTCTAATCAAATCCTGCACAGTTTCATTAAGGTCTGACTTATTTATCTGTTCTATGGAGCCCTCATCAACTAATAATGATGATAGCAAACAGCAAAATAGCACTTATACTGTTACCATACTACACTGTTCTGAGCACTATACATATATAAACTCACTTAATCCTCACAACAACTCCTATAAGGTAGACCACAATTATCTCCATTTTGTAATAAGGAAAATTAGTGCTAGAGTAGCAAGAAACTTGCCCACGTTCACAAAGTAAATGGTAGAGTCAGGATTCTAATCCAGGTAGCATGAACGCACAGCTCATATTTTTAACCACTCAACCATACTGCTACTCCTTTATCTTCCATAATTCATCTCCTCTCTAACAAAATATATCCTTCCTGTATCCCTTATTTAGACATTTTATCACAGCCTTTTATTTTATAACCATTTCATATATTAAAATATCAGGCACAAGATAAATGAACAAAATATGATATACACATACAATGGAAAAAATCAGCCATAATAAGGAATGAAATTTTGATATATGCTACAACATGGATGAATCTTTTGCTTAGTGAAACATGGCAGTCACAGAAGGACAAATATAAGATTCCACTTATATAAGGTACCTAGAATAGCCAAATTCATACAGACAGAAAGTAGAATAGAGCTTACTAGGGGCAGGATATAGTGGGGAAGAGGGGGTTATTGTTTAATAGGTTCTGAGTTTTTGTTGGGGATGATGATAAAGTTTTGAGCACAGAAAATTGTGATGGTTATACAACACCATCAGTGTATTTAACAACACTAAATTATACATTTATAAATGGTTAACATGATAAATAGCATGCTATATTTTACCACAATAAAAAATATCAGGTACAGTACATTATAGTCACACTTAATATACTCTTCCTAAGGCTGATGAAACCCTTCTGGGACTGGCAGATTCTAAGGAAGTTTTCTACATGGCAGGTTTATACTTTTCAAATCTGTGGCAGATAGCAAATGAAAACAACCATTTCTACAAAACACCTGAACAATAAATCCATAACCATGTCTTGCTTTACCAGCGTGATCAATAATACTTTCAGGAAAAAAGTCTTGAACACACAAAAAAGATCCTAAAGTCTTGTTTAATTAAACTCAATATTCAAAGTCTCACAAAGACACATACATAGTTAATCTTTGCAATTATTTCTATGGGTATTCAAGGACAATTCTATAATCTTCATTTTATAATTGGAGAATATAAAGCAGAAAGAGAAGTGATGCTGTTTGAATTACTCTGTAAAGCTATGGTTCTCTGCCTAACATTTGGTAAATTGCTGGATCACGCAGTTTTATAAAAGGTCACAAAACATCAACCATAATACTCATATTACAAGAGACTAAAGCAGAGCAGTGATTACTACCAGCAGCTCTCCCCCTACCTATCCTCCCTACAGCATCCTACATACCCTCCAAACTAAAAGGAGAGTATTTATTTATTTATTTATTTTTATCCCTACAGCATCCTACATACCCTCCAAACTAAAAGGAGAGTATTTATTTATTTATTTATTTATATTATTTTTTTATAAAAGATGACCAGTAAGGGGATCTCAACCCTTGGCTTGGTGTTGTCAGCACCACGCTCAGCCAGTGAGCAAACCGGCCATCCCTATATAGGATCCGAACCCACGGCCTTGGTGTTATCAGCACCGCACTCTACCGAGTGAGCCACGGGCCGGCCCTTAAAAGGAGAGTATTTAAAGAACTTCAAAAGAGGCAAACAATTACCCACTGAGTGACAATGACTGAGAGAGAAACAAAGGTGGCACCTGTTCTTTAAGGAAGTGACCCTAACTCCTGGCTGATGAAGAGATCCCCAAACTTCTGTAGGCGAGACTACAGCTCACCAGCCAGACTCTTCTCCACCTCACACGCCTCATATCCTCACCCCCTCTCTGGCTGCTGACAAGCAGCAAAATGTAATCTCTCTTCTTCCTCTCTGCTTGGCCTCTATTGAAGAAACGACAGAATTACCAAAAGCTTGACATGAGAGGAGAAAAGATGCAATAAAAGGTAAAGTATTCACCAATTAAATATTTTATAACTGGAAATATCATTGAGATATCTTTGTATTCTTAGGAATGAATTCTAAAAGGACTTAAAAATCCTAATTAGGAGTAAGGAATTATTAATATAATGTTACAGCATAAGATCAATACTTATGTATCTGAAAAACAAATTAAGTTTTACATTTAGTAAATAACTAAAGAAAGTTATATCCAAAACAGCATGGTACTGGCATAAAAACAGACACATGGACCAATGGAACGTATTCGCAGCCGGCAGATCTTTGACAAAGGCACCAAGAATACACACTGGTGAAAGGACAATGTCTTCAGTAAATGGTTCTGGGAAAACTGGACATGCATGTGTAAAAGAATGAAACTAGACACTTACATCTTGCCATATACCAAAATCAACTCAAAATGGAGTACAGATTTAAATATAAGACCTGAAACTATAAAATTCCCAGAAGAAAACATAGGGGAAACACTTCAGGATGCAGGACTGGGCAAAGACTTTATGAATAAGACCCCCAAAGTGCAGGCAACAACAACAACAACAAAATAAACAAATGGGATTATATCAAACTAAAAAGCTTCTGCAGAGCAGAGAACAATCAAAGTGAAAAGACACCTACAGAGTGGGAGAAAATATTTGCAAACTATACATCTGACAGAAGAGTAATATCCAGAATATACAAGGAAGTCAAACAACTTAACAGTGAAAAGAAACAAATAACCTGATTAAAAAATGGGCAAAGGAGCTGGAAAGGTTTTTCTCAAAGCAACACATACAAATAGCCAACAGACACATGAAAAAATGCTCAACACCATTCAGCATCAGTGAAATGCAAATCAACACTGAGATATCATCCGACCCCAGTTAGACTGGCTATTAATAAAAAGAGAATAACAAATGTTGGTGAGGATGCAAATGGGAATCCTTTTACACTGTTGATGGAACTGTGAATTCGCACAGCCATTATAGAAAACAGTATGGAAGTTTCTCAAACAACTACAGATAGAACTGCCATAC
>NW_007726256.1:180657-202955 GCF_000696425.1 Galeopterus variegatus | reverse complement strand
CAAAGTGCAGGCAACAACAACAACAACAAAATAAACAAATGGGATTATATCAAACTAAAAATGGGAATCCTTTTACACTGTTGATGGAACTGTGAATTCACACAGCCATTATAGAAAACAGTATGGAAGTTTCTCAAACAACTACAGATAGAACTGCCATACAATCCAGCAATCCCATTACTGGGTATATACCCAAAGGAATGGAAATCGTCATGTGGAATGGATACCTGTGCTCCCATGTTTATCCCAGTTTTATTCATGATAGCCAAAATATTAAATCAAACTAAATGTTTTTGGTTTTTTTTTCCTTTTTGTCTTTTTTACTGACCGGTAACAGGATCGCAACCCTCGGTGTTGCGCCCACACCGCGCTCAGCCAGTGAGCGGGAACCGGTCTCCACATGGGATCCGAACCCTCGGCGGGAGCGCCGCCGCACTCCCAAGCCACACACTCTCCAGTGCGCCACCGGGCCGGCCCAAACTAAATGTTCATCAATGGACGACTGGATAAGGAAAATGTGGTATATATAAACAATGGAATACTACTCAGCCATAAAAAATAATGAAATTCTGCCATTTGCAACAACATGGATGAGCTTGGAGAAAATTATGTAAAGTGAAATAAGCCAGGCACAGAAGCAGAAATACCGCATGTCTTCACTAACAGGTAGGAGAAAGGCAAGAAGGGAAATAAGGAAAGATAGAAACAGAGGAAAGAAAGGGAGGAAGGAAGGCAGCCAAGCAGGCAGGCAGACAGGCAATAACCACAATAACACACTGAACTTTCAGAAAGACAGAACAGAACTATGATTCCTGGAGGTGGGAAAGGGGGAGAGGTGTTAGGGAGAAATTGGGTAATGGACACAAAGAATAATTACATTTTTTAAAAATTGGTTATGAATGTTCATGGGATACAAAGCTGATTCTCACCACTTGTACCCAAGATGCCAGGAGAGCAATACCATCAGCATGCCCATTACCACAAATTGCAATTATTCCCCAGGTCCCCTAGCCAGTAATCCCCGACCTCCCTCCTCTTACCCGCTTTCCCCACCCCACTCCACAACTAGGTATGCCCTCTACCTCTGTAAGTCCAATGCACCACTGTGGTATTTCTTTCTGCTTTCTCTCTTAGCTCCCACTTATGAGTAAGGACGTGGTATTTTTCCCTCTGGGCCTATAAGTTTCTCCAAGCTCATCAATATTGCCGGGAATGGCAGAATTTCATTCTTTATGGCTGAGTAGTATTCCATGGTGTATATATACACCACGGTTTCCTCATCCAGTCATCCGTCAATAGACACTTAGGTTGGTTCCACATCTTGGCTATTGTAAACAGAGCTGTGATGAACATGGGTAATAATTACGTTTTGTGTAATCGATTATGTTGCAATTAAGAAAAATGATAATAAGTCTAATTAAGTGATTCTTAACTAGAAATGGGCATTATCTTCACTTGGGGAAGGTTCTGAACTAATCACACTCCTAGAAATTTTGGCATGTGTATAGTCATTTTTAAATTTTGTTTTAAAAATTTAGGTAAAATTTCCATACCGTGAATTGACATAGTAAGTCTTTAATTTGATGAGATTTTATAAATTGCATACACACATCATCCACCACTCCAGTCAAGATATGGGGTATTTCCATCACCCCAGAGAGTCTCTTCATGTCCCCTTCCTGTCAATTCCCACCCCACCCATAGGCAACCACTGCTTGGGTTCCCCACACCATTGATTAATATTGCTCTTCTCAAACTTCATATACATTCATACAGAATGTACTTTTTTGTGTCTGGATCCTTTTTGCTCAATAAAAGGATGTTGAGGTTTACCCATGTTATGGCACATATTAGTAGTTTGCTTGCTTTCTTCCTCTCTTCTTTCTGTTTTTATTCCTGAACAGTAGTCCATTATTGAATATACCACACCTTTTATCTCTTCTTCTATTGATGGGTTATACTTGGTGTTTTCAGTTTTTGCCTTTTTTAATAAATTTGCTATAAAACTCTTGTATAAATTTTTTGTGGGGGGAAAAAAGGTAACTGTGAGGTGATGGATATGTTAATTAGCTTGATTATGGTAATCATTTCACAATGTATGTGCATCACACTGTATACCTTAAATAGGTATAATTTTTGTCAATTATACTTTAATAAAGCTAGGAAAATATCTTAGATAAATAAATAATAAATAAACACAAGGAAAAGGACCCCACTCAAAAGCAGCCAAATCTTTACCACATTTTTCACGAGGTGAATGGACCTGATCAGCTTCCTGAAAGATCACCCAATCCTCCTCCTTTTTTTCCCTACTATAGCACCTTCCCTGCCTCCCTAAACACTCCGTGCCAAGTTCTCAACACAAAGCACCCTGGACTTGGGGGAAATAAGCCATGGGTAGAATCTCTTCAGCTTGCGACTGCTGCTTAAGCTATATTGCAGCACAGCTTTGTTTGGTATTAGAAATTTAACTTCATATGTGCTAGAAAAATTCCAAACTGTGTCAAGCCCACACAATGAATACCTTATAAATATTATGACTACCAGCTTAATATTAACATATACAAAGGAATTCAGGGGAGAACAAAACGGAAAGTGAAAACCAAAAGAAACCAGAGGGATTCTTAGAGGAGGGAAAAAAGCAACTAGTCAAAAAAAAAAGTGAAGGTAATTAGCTGGAAACCAAAAAAGCAGATAATCCTGCAATGAGGTTAGTGATAATTAAAATCCAAGGGAGCAAAATTCCTCTATTGGGAGTAGGTGAAATTGTACATTAATGCACAGGTGGACATATGTATTAAGTGAAAGTCGGGAGATATGCAGAAAAGTCATGTTTCATTACATGTGTCTCCAAAGTGAAAGCTATCTTTTACGTTAGAAAAAAACTGATTCTAGCCTCAGCTCTTTTATATTCTGGTTGGTTGAATGTGGCTTCAGAAACACCATGCAACCCACCAAACCCATCCCCTTCTAATAATCCCCTCTATTAGCTTATTAAACTACTAATCCCCCACTAAATGTGACCTATCTCTTCAAAGCACAGTGATACATACTCTATAACACATGCACTCTGTCCTTTCAAACAGAATAATTAAACTAAGGTTATGGCAAATATTTGATAATTCTAGAGGGAAATGACTACAAAGCACCTGGCTGACATCCTAAATAGTCATAAATGTAAACTGAAAGAAGAAATTGTATTTCAGCAGAAAGAGCAGTCGATCAGGGCTTAGGAAACTTGAATTCTACATTTCCTAGGAGCCACTTGCTAATCACGTGACCTAGAGTTACTAAAGCACAACCTCTATGAAGCTCAGTTCCTTCATCTGAAACATAGGATGAGAATAATTGCCTGCTTAACCTTGCCTACTGTGTAGATCAAGTAAGATCACATGTGTGAAAGCACTATAAAATGCTACAAATGTGTGAATTTTTATAACATGGAGCTCGGCAGTTTTTATTTTCTGTAATATATGTCTTTCTAATGACAAGCAAATAGTTCTCACCACTGCTATCTACACTGAGGTAATGTAATGGGTAGTGCATATGTTCACATTATTTTAAGGATGAAAATCTCTTTTAAAGAAAGAGAAATATTTGATAGATGTTCTGCATGGGAAATTATTTAGGTGGAAAAGAAAAAGAATTATGTTAGAAAAAGTCTTTTTTAAAAATTGTACATGTTTATGGGGTATAGTGTGTTGTTTCAATATATGCATGCATTGTATAATGATTAAATCAGGGTAGTTAGTATATACATCACCTAAACATTTTTTTTGTGGTGGTAACATTCAAGATCCTCACTTCTAGCTATCTTGAAATATACAATACAATATGATTAGCTATAGTCACCCTAGAACACCAGAACTTCCTATCTAACTGTAAATTTGTACTGGTTGACCAACCTCTCCACATCTCCCCATCCCCTTCTTCTCCCAGCCTCTGGTAACCACTATTCTATTCTGTATTTCTACGTCAACAACTTTTTTAGATTCCACAGAGAAGTGAGATCATGCAGTATCTGTCTTTCTGTGTCTGGCTTACTTCACTTAACGTAACGGCGTCCAGATTCATCCATGTTGCCACAAATGGCAGGATTTCATTCTTTTTCAGAGCTGAACAGTATTCCATCGTGTATATTTACCACATTTTCTTTATCCAATCGTCTGTTGATGGACATTTAGGTTGGTTCCATCTCTTGGCTATTGTGAATAGAGCCACAATAAACATGGGAGTGCAGTTACCCCTTCAACATGATGATTTCCTTTCCTTTGGATATATACCCAATAGTGAGATTGCTGGACTATAAGGTGTTTCTATTTTTAGTTTTTTAAGGAACCTACACACTGTTTTCCATAACTGCTGTACTACTTTGCATTCCCATCAACAGTGTATGAGAGTTCCTGTTTCTCTACATCCTTGCCAGAATTTGTTATTTTTTGTCTTTTTCATAATAGCCAGTCTAACTCAGGTGAGGTGATATCCCATTGTGGTTTTGATTTACACTTCCCTGGTGATTAGTAATGTTGAGCATGTTTTCATATATCTATAAGCCATCTGTATGTCTTCTTTTGCGAAATGTTTATTCAGGTCTTTTGACCATTTTTTAATCGGATTATTTTTTGCTGCTGAGAAGTCTGAGTTCCTTAGAATAACAGTTTTTAAAAAACTCACATGAAGATGTTCTCACTTTTTTGTCTTTTTCATAATAGCCAGTCTAACTCAGGTGAGGTGATATCCCATTGTGGTTTTACACTTCCCTGGTGATTAGTAATGTTGAGCATGTTTTCATATATCTATAAGCCATCTGTATGTCTTCTTTTGCGAAATGTCTATTCAGGTCTTTTGACCATTTTTTAATCGGATTATTTTTTGCTGCTGAGAAGTCTGAGTTCCTTAGAATAACAGTTTTTTAAAAACTCACATGAAGATGTTCTCATTCCATGCAGGCATTCCTTCTGCCATTAGTATTCCCATCATTTTTATTTAAACATTTACTACACACCTGCGTATAGTGGGGAAAAAGTCCTTCTCATCAGATCATAAGGTCCCATGAGGGACCATGAGAGAAAGCACTGCCTTGTTTTGCTCCCCAATTTTTAGTACACAGCCTGACACGTAGAAGACCCTAAATTCTTGTGGAATTCGGGACAAATACACCACAGTCAATCAGAAGGAATCTCTTCTCTGAATATAAAACTCACTTGATAATTATTATGAAAAACCATGTGGCATCCCTTGGAACACTTTTAAAATACTGTATGATTTTTATATTGCTATTTAGGCAACCATAAATGTATTGTGGTCTTCCCATATAGTCAGTGAGCCTCTTGAGAGCAAAAGCGATGTATCATATTTCCTTTCAAATTCTCTATGCGGCAGCCCTAACATAACCAGTATGTCCCAGGGGCAAAAAAAGCGGGAATAAAAATTTCATCTTGGGGGCAGAGCCCATGGCGCACTCGGGAGAGTGCGGCGCTGGGAGCGCAGCAGCGCTCCCGCCGTGGGTTCGGATCCTATATAGGGATGAACGGTGCGCTCACTGGCTGAGCACGGTGCAGCCGGTCTCAAAAAGGACAAAAAAAAAAAAAAAATTTCATCTTGGTATTTACCAACCTTCTGTTTTTAGTTTTCCAAAAAGGAAAATAAGAAAACTATAACTGTTAAATATAATACAAGAGATTAAAAAGATAATTTATAACCACCTTCGTGTTTTGGGCACAATGATGCTCCATAAGTAGAAAATTATATTAAAATGTGCATTTCTAGAAAGTAAGGGGAGGCATGTGGCTGGGGTGCCTAAACTCTGATGGATACCCCTTACTACAATGCAGAGCTTTACACGAGCTGGAGTAAACATTTCAGGAAGGGCACTGAAAGTGATAAACATTTTGGAAAAAGCCATACTTTTTTTTTAGAGGTAATTTGTTTTCTACTAGTGGCAACACTTGGGGTGACAACAATTTCTTGTGACTTAAAAGTAATTTGTTTCTGGAATTAAATAGTAGTCTGGCTGGATGCCAATTTAACAACTTTCTCCCTATTCATCCATTTCTGTACCATTGAGCAGACCAGCCCAGAAAACGTATACTCTGTGCCACTGAGGATGCTGGCATTAAGGGAAGAAACAAGTTAAGTGAAATTATTTGCCCACATTTTACTGTTAAAACAACTATTACACATTCATATCTTTGCACCGCACTGCTAAGTAATGATCTGTAGAGGCAAAATATCAATTGAGTTTGATTTCTGAAACCCTTTGATTATTGTAGTAGTAATTACAGTGCTTATTACATGCCAAACACTGTTCTACGTGCTTTGCATATACTAATTTGCTCAGTCCTCACAGGTTTTAATATTCTCCTCCTTTTATGGATAAGGAAACCAAGGCACAGAGAGGTTAAGTGATTTGCCCCAGATCATAGATGAGTAGAGCCAGAATCTGAACCAAAGCAGTCTGTCTCCAGTCTTTGCTCATTTAATGTGTTACATTGTATGTCCATATGGCAGCTAGCACAGCTATATGCAATAACTGTTAAATTTAATTTCATACCTAATTTACATGTTTGTGCAAATCAAAATTTTTTCCACCAAAATCTTCATATAAAACCAAAAGTTAATTATAAGTTTTAGCAAACACTCTAGCTCACGGTTCAGTGCATGGCAAAGGGTATTCTGTCAAATACTCTAAAACAGTCTGTCAACAGATTTTTTGGTAACGGGCCAGATAGTATTTCAGGCTTGTCACCAAAACAATCTCTGTGAGAACTACTTATCTCCACCTTTGTAGCACAAAAGCAGCCATAGACAACACGCAAATAATAACTTCAGATTTTATTATGAAACAAGTGGCAGGCCAGATTTGACCTCAGGGCCTTAGTTTGCTCACCTCTTCTCTAAATAAAGACAACACACATGAAAATAAGAACTCTACTATGGTGAAATCTGACTAACTGCATTACTAGAAGTAAGTTGCTTTAAATAATTTATGTGGTTTAAAGCTGTAGTTCTCAACCAGCAGCAATTCTGTCCCCAGGGCAGTGTCTGGAGATATTTTTTGGTTGTCACATCTACGAGAATGCTACTGGCATCTAGTGGATCAAAGCCAAGGACGCTGCTACTCATCCTACAATGCACATGACATCCCTCCACAACAAGAGTGATCTGGCCCAAAATGCCACAGTGCCAAAGTTGAAAAACTTTGGTTTTAAAAACAAAAATTTATTTAGAGGGTCTTTTCTACCTATCCCTCTTAAAAGAGCTTTCCCATTTGACTCTGAAATAACCCCATAAAGAAGAGAAGATGGGCCAGTTTATCTCATTTTCTGCAAATGAGATAATTAACATTCAGAGAAGTTAAATGATATACAAAGGTTCACAAAGCCTTTTATGTATCAGCTAAAACTCAAACTCAGGTCTTAATGGTTTAAAATCCGTGTTCGCCCTCCTATACTTCATAGCATTTTAACAGGTGTTTATAAAACGTGTGTTTAACATGTGTTCTGTACTTGAAAGGGTGATTTTAAAGTTATTTTTTCAAAATATGAAGCTAAAAACAATGAATTCCATACTATAGACCTTGTTGACTTAAGATTCAATCCTGGGAGGCAGAAAGGAATTTCAGAAATGTTAAAACACTGTTCCAAAAATACCCTGGAAGACAATTATCACAATTAACACAACCTACAAAGTAGATCCCACCCCCAACCCCCACATTCTCTGCTTGCTTACTTACAGAGTCACCTACCAGTCCCAATATTCTTTTCTATTCATCATTCTTAAGTTCCTCCCTTGTTTCATAGAATGGGGCACTCACCAGCTGTATAACTTCAATACAACTGAAAATGGAACTGATATATGGGACTATTGTGAATGCTATACTTAGGTACGTTTTTTGGCCGAGATAGAGATACACTTTATTTCAGTTTGTAGGATCAGGGAAATGGAAAAACAAAGTCCCCCCCTCCCCCGAAAAGCCCTCAGTACTCCCTCCACTAAAACCACTACAACTACCAATACTTAAATTCAGCTTTCATAAAAGGGAACCTTTCTGGACACACATGCCAGTACCATTTTCACAGTGCCAGGGCCACTGATATACGTGGACTTTTGGCAGAATCAAGAACCCATCAGAATTCCCAGGTCATGCTCTTGGCTCTATCAACTCTACTTCTCATCCAGATGACTTCACTAAAAACAAGAACCAGAAAAACTGACCATTTAGGAAAGACATGAAATAGAGTGGTTCAAACTGAATTATTTCTTCCATCCAATTCTCTAGACTCAGCCTCACTCAGTGGTAAAAGAAAACTGATATCTACCATCTTTAAATTAGAGACATTTAAACTAAAAGGTAATATTTCAATTCAGAGAATATTTTAAGCATATTCCTAATGTGTTATCAGTCTAGTAAGGTTTAGTTTCCAGCCCAGAGGAAGTTTATTTGGAGATACTCTATCCTGAATTATCAAAGATGTGGATAAGCCCTTGACAATGCAATGATTTGAGGTCCCTGTCTCTTGCACTCAGAATTAAATAACTTGAATTTGCAACTCGCTAGCAATCTCTTTTTGATGGAGTAAATGTGTGTGTGTGTTTTGTGTGTTAGTACTTGGTTTTCTATGGTCTGGTTGAGACATACTGAACTTGGAATTTTTACTACTTTGGGGCTGGCCCGTGGCTCACTTGGGAGAGTGTGGTGCTGATAACACCAAGGCCATGGGTTTGGATCCCTATATAGGGATGGCCAGTTAGCTCACTTAGGAGAGCATGGTGCTGACAACACCAAGTCAAGGGTTAAGATCTCCTTACCAGTTGTCTTTTATTAAAAAAAAAAGAAAAAGAAAGAAACTTTTACTACTTTGATATACATAAAGTTTGAAGACATATTCATAATAGTATAAAGAATAAGAACACAGTACATCTCTTAAAAACATATTTAATAAAATAATACTTTCAGAGTGTAAAGTATAAGGTAGAACATATGGAATTTAATTTCGGTGAATACTTAAGTAAAAAAAGCATAGTTTGCAAAGGATGGCTAGGTGACTCATTTCTGGATGGGTTATTCCTTGTTTCTCTATCAACAGAAAGCTAAGTTGCTACCTTCAGATTCCTTCCATCATTTTCTCTGAGGGAAATACATCTAGATTTGTCTAGAAGTCGAGTCTCATAATGACTAAGAAACAGAACTAAAGGAAATATCTGCCTGAACCACAAATCCATAGATTAGCTGTCTCTTTCTTTTCTTATGGCCTCATACAATACCCACAGGAGTTTGCCTTCTATCACCACAGTATCAGTAACTTTCACTATCAGGAATAATAAATATAAGGTACCACTTAGCATATTATGAATTAGCAGTAGCATCCTGGTTAAGAAACACAATATGGTCAAAAGATGTACTCAAGTAGCATCTCCAAATGTAACATAAAAGCTTATTTAGAGTAGAGGTCTAGATACGTCTACTTTTTTTTTTTTTTTTTTTCCTTTTTTTGTCTTTTTTTCGTGTCTGGCAACGGATCGCAACCCTCAGTGTCACGCCCGTACCGGACCGGGACCGGCAACGGGATCGCAACCCTCGGTGCTGCACCCGCACCTCGCTCAGCCAATGAGCGGGAACCGGTCTGTATGTGGGATCCGAACCCTCGGCGGGAGCGCCGCCACGCTCCCAAGCGGCGCACTGTAGCAGTGCACCACCAGGCCGGCCCCAGATACGTCTACTTTTAACCAATAATCAGTCCTCCTTTGTTTCGAAAGATTAGTCAAATCAACTATGGAGGTCAATAGAATGACAGATGTCACAGGAAGAATTTCTATCTCTCTTGACAAAAGTGAGGTAAGGTTAAATCAGGTAAAAGAGCAAACTTATTAAGCTATATATATTTGATTCCATGGAAATTTTAACTTATTTTGGCAGTAAAACAATAAAACAGCATAAGGAGTTCCCTTAGGCTAAGACAAAACATAATGGCCTTTACAGAAAGCACCAAGGTAGTTGGCATGCAGCTCCAGGGTGAGTCTTTTGTATGAAAAAAGAGGTCAACACAACTGAACTGTGGGAAGATTAACACAGATTTTGATTTAGAAACATCCACACCCTGAACAGTAATAGGAATAAATTGCCCTTGCCTTTATCTGATGACTTAAAAAATTTCTTTCTTCAATTTTTAGTGAAAACTCTGTGCGTAAGGATGTTTTCCTTATAGGGGATGATGAAGTGGCTGCAATATAACTCTTTGAACTGGGAACAGTTAAAATGCAAGAATTAAGCTGGAGTGCTTACTTTTTCAGAAGGCTGAGGTGGTAGCACTGGGACTGCCTGCCCTCTCATCGCTCTGACCCCAAGTTGTTGTGGTCTCTTTGCTTTCCGTGACCACATCACCTTTCTCAATCAAAAAGCAGCTAGTCCCCCAGGCAGAGCAATCTCCTTTTCCAATGTGTAACCTCAAGGATGTGAAAACCTAGCCTCTAAGAATGGCTCCTTTTTTCTACAGGGATTTACACAGTTAGATCAGCCTCCAGAGGTTTAGAATACTTAGGCAGTTATCTCCAGCTCATCTGAGCTTGGTATAAAGCTAAATTAACCACTGGGATTCTAGCTTGGGCTGGCTGCCCTTATATTTGACCATGAGAGCAACAGGATGATGAATTTCAGGTACGGCCTCTGATCTGGTTAGGAACTGTTTAGTAGGGTGTTAGCACCTGGTCTAACACATCAAGGCTGTACTGGAAGTGCAGGTCCCCAAAATGGTAGAAGTGGAATGAAGCGGCTGACATTGGGGTCACAGGAGTAAGGAGAAAAATTCCCACTGAATGGTCTTATGGTAAACAGTATATCACTAGCTCAGACCAGAACTGGTACCTAAGCAAGAGATACACATGGCCATTAAACTGATAGAAGTGATACTTGTACCTAGCAGATGGACAGACACTATGCCACTCATTCTCAATCAAGACATCAGCAAGGCGATCAGTAATTTCCAAACTGATATTAGACCTGCCATAATCCTGACGAGTTCACTGGAGAACTTCAAGCTTGATCCTGGGTGAAACCTTCATGCTGTACTTATGAAAATCATGGGCAATTTACAGCATTATCAATCAAGGGCAATCGCAAGGGGTGCTGCACAAGCCAGTCATGTTGACCTTTCTAGCTACAGAGATTTGCATATGGGTACAATTTAGTCCATTTGCATTAGTCATGAACTTGCCAGTTCATTCATGTTATTCAAAAATATACACAGATGAGATCAGATCCTTCACAGACATATGGCATTGCTTATTGTTAGCCATAAAGATTCCTTAACATCCTCGATTTTTGGATGGTTGAAGAATTTGGAGACTTGAACCTCCCTCAGCAAAAATGCGACTAACCCACTGGTGCAAAACTCCAGATTCCTCCTTCCACCACTAGTAATGGTCCCATGGGTTTGTACTTTGCTAAATGTATACTCATCAGCTAGCACAAAGCCACTTTCAAAGTTAAGCTCACTTCATCCATCTTCAAATATTTTCAAATTTCTTGAGCTTTCAGTAAAGAACTTCCTCAAGACCCAGCAAAGAAATATAATGTGTAATATCGACTCTTATTTCAATTGTTTAAACCTGGTCCCAGTTACTATTCAGACTGCATCCTTGTCTTGCCTCTGACTTCTCAGATTTCAAGCTTCTGCCACCAATATAGCCAGCTGATGAGAAGGAAGAGCACAGGAGAGAGAGAGAGAGAGAGAGAGAGAGAGAGAGAGAGAGAGAGAGAGAGAGAGAGAGAAATGACCACTACAATAGCCTCCTAACCAGCCTCCTGCCTTCAGCCATTCCTTTCCTTATTTCGTCTACCCTGGGTAACACCAAATGAGTATTTCTAAAAACCTCTATTTCTTGTATTTACTTTCTGCTTTTTCCTTGTCAGTATATTCTAATCTTTCTTATACACAGAAATTATTTTTAAAAGTCAAGAGAAGAACTTTGTTTTATTTCATTCTCACAATATAGTCTGAACACACATCACTCTGACACAAAGCCCCCCATGCCTTCCTATTCTAACCATTCACTGATCTTCTACAATGAACTGTTCTCCAAATACTAATCTATTCACATTCCCTGAGAAAGAATAAGAAACATGTTTCTCCCTCTTTCTCCCTTGCTATAATTTTGTTCTCACTTCGCTACCACAATATAGTCCCTAAGTCCTTGCCTGTCAAAATTATCTTCACCACATAGATTCCATCACCTTTGATGCTATTTACATCTACCACAAACCAAAAGTGATCCTTTTTCCCTCCTTAAAACTTCTCCCCAAATGGAGAGTCAACACTGGAAATTTACTGCCATAGATTATTAGCTGTCCTCCTATGTATACCTAATTACTAATCACATTAAACATTAAGGAAAAAAAGCATATCTTGTATTTTTCTTCTTGGCACATAATAGATGTTGAACAAATGTTCATTGAATGAATCCCTAAATACACTTACAATACTTTACATATAATCAAATCAGGTGTTCAATAAATATTTGGTGTTTACATGAATAAGGGAAATGACTGCAAGGGCTCTTGCTGTAAAACTAATGAAAGATATTTTACGTGTATTATAAACATATTAGGCAGTGTTTTAAAGTTTCAAGAATGCTGGTATTACTCAAGAGTAGGTTAAGCAGTGATAGATAACAGTTGCAATTGAGCATGAAAGATAATCTATACATTGGTATTAATGTAATCCTTTTTAAAGGGGACTAAATATATATTCCATTTATTTAACGTATATATTACTTTTCAATGCTAAACTCTTAATAAAGAATTCTCATTTATATAAAAAATATAATTGTAAAAGAATGCTTGCTCTTTTCTTTATTTACTTTAACTGTGACAAAGGGAAGCCTATCAGGACATACCACAATGCCATAAGCCAAGCACCGTCTTGGCTCATTCTAACCGTTAGAACTCTTATTAATGGGGCCGGCCCGTGGCTCACTCGGGAGAGTGCGGTGCTGATAACACCAAGGCCCCGGGTTCGGATCCCACATAGGGATGGCCGGGTCGCTCACTGGCTGAGCGTGGTGCTGACAACACCAAGTCAAGGGTTAAGATCCCCTTACCGGTCATCTTTTTTAAAAAAAAGAACTCTTATTAAGGAGCAATAAACAATTCTCTTCATGTTGGCCTTGGAAACTCCAAGTGTAAGCTAAAGCAAAATAATGCAAAAAAGATTATGCGACAAAAAGCAAACATGAGTTATGTACCACCAACTAAATTTAAAGAGGACTTTCATTTTCTTCCTTTAAAACAGATATGACCTGTGGTAAGATTTGTGACAACCCTCCTTTCTCCAACAAACATTTTATTTTCACGGGAAATTCTTTCCTTAATTAGAGGGAAAAATGTTAATTTTAAACTTCTAGGAATGTACTTTGCCTGAGACTGAGGAAAATTACTTCAAACACACAGAAAATATCTTTTTTAAAGAAGGGAACATGACATGGAATTATATTGTATATATAAAAAACAAACACTTCGTCCTATGAAATATATCATGCCATATTTTATTTTGAAGTTAAAGTACTGCTTTTTGAAAACCTACCATCACAAAAACATTTCAAGAGTCTCTCTTATTAATGCCAAGGAGAGACAGACATGGTAAACTACTTTAGCTCAAATTGATTTCAGTTTTAAAGCCACTACATCAGAAAGAGGAAAATTTAACCTAATTATGAGCACATGGCAAGAAAGACTTTTAGATATTCCCTTTCTAAAAGTGAGGTGGCCTTCTGATTATAAAACTCTAAAAATATGGAATAATTAAAGAAAATGTACATAGCCTTTCTCAAAAGAGGCAAATGAGAGAAGGCCCAATTAAAAAAATTGTACCAAGGATTTGGTCCAATTTGCAGAAGTAATTATGTCTGAAAAACATTGGTGATACAAATGAACAAAATGAAACTATGAAAACCTACTGATTTGACTATAAATCAATTCATTTCTGAGGCTACACTAGAAGAAGTAACTAAAAGAACACTGAATTGAGACTGCCATTGAAGTGGCAGTCTTTGATTATTAATCTCAAAGAGGAGGAACACTGTAATTCCTTCTAGTTCTATGATTCTTGTTAAGGATTTCTGCATTATGATTCCTACTGAGAATTTCTGCATCTAAGTTCATGAGAAATAATGGTCTATAGTTTTCTTTTTCTGTACTGTTCTTGGTTTCAGAGTAGTAATTCTAGCTTCAGAAAATGACTCAGGAGATATTCCCTCCTCTTTTCTTTTCTGGAAGAGATTGTGTAAAATTGGAGTTAATTCCTCCTCTAAATGTTTGGTAGAATTCTCCAGTGAAACATCTTGACCTGGGGATCTCTTTTTCAGTAGCTTTTAAATTACTAATTCAATTTCTTGAATGGTTTAACAACTATTCAGATTGTCTATTCCATCTTGGTTGAGTTTTGGTGGTTTGCGGTTTGTGGTTTTTAAGGAATTGATTAATTTCTCCTAAATTATCCATTTATGAGTGAAAGTTGTTTGTAGTATTCCCTTGTTAATTTTTTAATGGCTACAGGATGTGTCCTGCTAGCCCCTATTCCATTCCTGATTTGTGTCTTCATAGAGATTTTATTTTATTCACTCTTGCCTAAGTTTTACCAATTTTATTAATTTTTCAAAGAACCAGCTTTTTGTTTCTTTGATTTTTCTCTTTTGTTTTCTTATTTTCAATTTCCTCGATTTTTGTTATCTTTATTATTTCCTTCCTTCTGTTTGCTTTGGGTTTACTTTCTCTTCTTATTCTAGTTTCTTAAAGTAGAAACTTAGGTTACTTACGAGAGGAATTTCTATTACTGATTTGAGTACTTTCCTCATTTCCAATGTAAGCATTTAATATTAAAAATTTCCCTATCAGCACTGTTTTAGCTGCCTCCCACGTATTTTGATACATTGTTCTCATTTTCATTCAGTTGTATAATTTCTTTTTTCCTTTGAGACCTCCTCTTTGACCCACGGATCATTTTTTCCCTGTTGTCTTTCTATTACTGCTTTCTGTTTTGAATCCACTGTGGTCAGACAATACACTCTGTATGCCTTCGATGATTTTAAATCTGTTGAGGTTTGTTTTATGGCCCAGGATATGGTCTATCTTGGTGAATGTTCCACTTGTATTCTATTCTTGTTGGGTAGAACACTTTTATATATGCTTATTTGATTCTGTTAGTTGATTGTGTTGTTCAGATCTTTTATATCCTTGCTGATTTTCTGTCTAGGAGTTTTACCTGTTTGCTAAGGGAATCCCAGGTCCATTTACATTTTAACATAGCCTCTGTAGTAGCCAATCAGACTTACTTTGTTCTTTTATTTTCTGAACATTCAATAATGAATGATGAGTTGGTATACTGAATATATAATAGCAGCTACTGATTGGCTGAGTTTCAGAACACTGGTACTGTCATTGATTTGCTAACTTTCACGGTCTAATTACTGGAATGAGGCTGTTGCTGACTGGCTGATTTTTCAGAAGCCTTGCCTCTGGAGTGAAGCTGTCACTGACCTGGTGATTTTTACAGCATGTATTGATCCAAAGTGATTACTAATTATTGGTGATTACTTACTTATTCATGACTTTGGGCGTTGAGCAAAGAACAGTCTTTTCTTTTCTTAAATATAAAAATTAACTACTTTTAATTCTCAGTTCCCCTTTTGGTGTTCCCTCAAAAAAACCTACAGGAGAGATCATAAAGGACTGTCTAGATCTCTATTTGCGGAGGTATGATTTTCAACTAGTGTTACCATTTAAGTGATTTTGATGCTAATTACGGTGGTGAAAAAAATAGTTCTAAGAATTTTTGTAACTTACTGAAAAATATTAGCTACAGGACATTGAATGTAATTTAACAAAGTGAGTACAGGACACAGAACACAATCATTGAAAACAGGATGACTGACAATCCTCATTGTGAAGGAATGTGTGTGTATTGATAAAGACTTTGGACTCCGTACAATGAGAACCATGGACAGCTTTTGAAATAGGGGAAAGACATGATTAGATTAATGTTTCAGAAATGGAGCGGGGTAGGAGGTAGCCTGAAGAGGTACAGACTAAAGGAAGGAGATCTGGTTAAATATAACAGCAATGTAGGAAAAATATGAAAATGAGATCCCTCAGTTATCATAAGCATATTTCCATAAACTAAGGGGTGGGGTTGAAGGAAGAGATTATAAACTAAAATAAAGCTTTGCCCCCAGCCAGTTTTAATCTCAAGGATTTCAGACTGGTATAGTGCTCACCTCCCATTTAATGGCAAAGCTAATCCCTCTACACTATTTATAGCAAAAAATCTAAGTCCCTGGAATTACTCTTAGTTTTAGGGATTCCAGTACAAGTTGGTTTGGCTTTTCAATAGTTTCACTTCAACTTGTTCCACTCCTTGAGCTCTCAAGAGCTATACTAAAAATATAATTCTTTCACTTTATCTCTGCACACATCCAGACTTTAGCCTGAAATGAAGACCAACTCTGCACAAACTCAAAGTGGCTTTTCTATTCATCACAATTCTGTGTTTGAATACCTATGCAGAATCACATCTCAATATTTACAATCCCATCTCCTTATTTAATGCTTTCTTATTCTATCTTTCAAGTACCTACAATAACTACTTTTCTTCTCCTCTACAAGCCAAGAAAATGTTGAGTTTTACACTCTATAATTTTCATTAAGAACAGAAATAGTTAAAATAATACACCACCCTGGGGAAATAAGCCTGCTGATTCTACCTCCTTTCGAGAACTACAACTACAGTGAAAAATGTTATATGTTTAAGAAGAGTGGGGTACAAGAAATCAAGAAATATTAGCAGAAACTATCAACAAAGTAACCTTTGTTTTTTCTATCATTCTGGAGTTGGACATAACCTTACAGATGGATTTAAGAGTGATAATCTGGTTTTCAGTCCACTTCTCTGTTCACTTGGAACTCAGGTCAAGGGTTCAGGTATATTGACAAAATGACTTAATATATGTTATATAACATTTGCCTATATTATTGCAGGCATCAGTCATTGAATTTTTAAATCTTTATGGGATAAGCAAAACAGTAAGACATTTTTATAGTTGTGATTTTTTTTCAATTTAGATCAATATTGTAGTTTTAAGTGATTTTTAGTTTTTTTTTTTTTTTTTCTTTCTTTCTTTTTGGCAGCTGGCCGGTATGGGGATCCAAATCCATGACCTTGGTGTTACAAGGCTGTGCTCTAATTAAGTGATTTTTAAACAATTTTGGCACTTCTAACTAAGCTTATAAAATACTAACAAGAGACTTAGGTATACTTTTAGTATTAATTAAACACACGTAGCTAAAATAACAGCAAATAGTTACTGAATGTTAAACTTAAAAATCAGAAAAGTGGTAAGGAAACAGAACCTGAAGCTTCAGAAGTAGTCAAATTTTCCAGCCAAGATGAATTAGTTAAGCAAAATGAGGAGAACATAGCCCAGTACTCTTACATTGGAAGACAGTTGGCATACAAAATCCCTCTATGAATTTATGTGGGGATGAAAAAAGGACATCTCAGAAACAGATGAAAAATGGAGGTTTTAGTATTCTGAAAAACTTACAGAATAATTTCATTTGTGAACTGTCATGAGAAAATAAGGTTGATTATTATTATATTTATCTGTAAGTATTAATATGACATGTCCATATATAAGCAGGTTCAGACTTTCTTCATTATTTCTATTCATACTCTTAAAAATCCTGGTAGACAGAAATTTTAAATAAGGACTACAGAGCACTTTAACAACAGAAACTATTTTATGAATGGATAAATTAAGAAGGTAAACGATTTAATTAATGTTATATAGCAAAGAGTTTAGAAACAAAATATTAGATTACTTGGCTTCATTCTGTAGGTCATGGTTTCTCTTAATTGCCTTTGCCCTGAGAGATTATTCATACGAGTTCTGAAGTGAACATATGCGACATCAACCTGGGAAGTGATCCATAAAGTTGCTTCTAAACTCTAACCTCCCACACACAACAGCACTCAAGCCAAGCCACCAAGAGCACTGATGAATTTAACAGGTATTAAGCCTCCTAATAAGTTGGTGTTTTAGGACATACTTGTACAGTTAAGGTTCATGAAAGGAACTAGAACAAAAAGTGTAAGAAATTAGAACATCTAATCTAATGTCAAATTACAGCTGGTGAGAGGGTGCCATAGAGACCTTCACTGGAACTAAACAGGATTTTAAGATCACCTGTAACTAGGTAAATAGTCTGTCTCAATGTGAGAGTAAATTTAATCTTGCTAGAAGACAAAATAAATATAATCCTTTAAAAATATAAAATAGTAGGTAATAAACTGATGCATATGAGGTCAGTTTAAATACTAATACTATAAATGCATATCTAAACTCTACAGAGAAATCACTCAACTCTAAGAGCTTAGGGTCACTCTCAATTTATATTCTTCTAAAGTAAGTCAAGCTCTATAGCATAAGAAATACTTACTCTTCTCAACACCTCCATCACCCTAAGAATAATAAATGCTAACATTCACTGAGAGCTTACTTGCTAAGTGCCAGCAGGAAGAAGCTCTGTTATTACTATCATTAACACTTTCTACACACAAAGAAACATGATCGCTAACAATATCTAGAACTAGGATTTGAATCCAGATCTAATTTTAAATCTCTATGCTAAAATTCTATTTTAAAAAGTGAACATAAAAATAACTGGCTTTGTCTTAATTTTACTGCTTTATTTTAATCTAAAATATGAAATTTAAGAATAATGGCCAAATAAATCAGCTCTAATCTTTTTCCTCAATTTTTGTGAAGCAATTCTAATGTTTCTAATTCCCCCACCTCATCACAATCAAAGAGGCATCTTTAAAAGAGTTTCCTATAGAAAAGGATTCAGAGCAAAGCTCCTATTCCCCTTACCACACTGGGAACATCACAAGAAAACAAAGACCTGATGAATTTAGAGAACTGAAGTCTATCCATATTATATAATCAGAAAATATTTAAGCTTTGTTTATACTAGAACTTCGGCTTCATATACCCATTCTCCAGAGGAGTGATCTATAGTATATATATTTTTAAAAATCTGAGTCCCTATCTCAATATATCTACTCAGTAGGTTAGGCACAAATATTTAAGCTTTGTTTATACTAGAACTTCGGCTTCATATACCCATTCTCCAGAGGAGTGGTCTATAGTATATATATTTTTAAAAATCTGAGTCCCTATCTCAATATATCTACTCAGTAGGTTAGGCACATGCACTACTGTCAACATGTATATTAAATATTTTTAGATAAAATAAATGTAAATATATGGTCCAATCTGTTCCCTCACCCACTGTATTATAGCATATTCCTCATTTTGGAGACCATGGATCTAAAGATACAGAATTTTTCAAGTTCTTTTTCCTGGATTGCCTCCGAACCCAACATTAAAGCAACTTAAAGGGCTTTTTTCTAACTCTCTGGAGAGGCACCAGAATATGCAAACTGATAGTCCAAAAGAGTTTCATTCTTCTGCATATAAATATCCTGTTTACCTAGCACCACTTATTGAAGAGACCATTCTTTCTCCAATGAACGTTCTTGATGCGTTTGTCAAAAAGCAGTTGGTTGTAGGTACAGGGATTTATTTCTGAATTATCTATTTTGTTCCATTGCTGTATTTGTCTTTCTGTGCCAGTACCATGCTTTTTCGATTACTATAGCTTTTTGGTGAATTTTGAAGTCAGGGAGTGTGAAGCCAAACTTTATTCTTTTTGCTAAGGGTTGCTTGGGATATTCAGGGTCTTTTGTTGTTCCTTATAAATTTCAAACTGTTTTTTCTATTTCTGTGACATATGCCGTTGGTAGTTTGATTGGGATTGCAATGAATCTATAGATTGCTTTTGGTAGTATGGTCATTTTGACAATATTAATTCTTCTAATCCATGAACATGCGATATCTTCCCATTTTCGTGTCTTCTTTAATTTCATTTGATTAATGAATTAATAGTGTTTTATAGTTTTCCTTGTAGAGATCTTTCACCTCCTTGATTAAATTTATTCCTAGGTATTTTTGTTGTTGTTGCTATTATGAGTGGAATAGCTTTCTTGGTATCTTTTTCTGCTAGCATGTTGTTGGTGTGTAGAAATGCTACTACTGATTTTTGTATGTTGATTTTGTATGCTGTAACTTTACAGAATTAGTTTATCAGGTCTAGGAGTTTTTTGGTATACAGTCCTTAGGTTTCTCTCTAAATAAAATCATGTAATCTGCAAACAGAGACAATTTAACTTAATCCTTTCCAATTTGTATGCCCTTTATTTCTTCTCTTGCCTAATTGCTCTGGCTAGGACTTCAAGTACTATGTTGAATAAGAATGGTGAGAGTGGACCTCCTTGTCTTATTCCTGTATTAGAGAGAAAGCTTTCAACTTTGCCCCATTCAGGATGATCATAGCTGTGGGTTTGTTACATATGGCTTTTATTATGTGGAGATACTTTCCTTCTATACCTAATTTGCAAAGAGTTTTTATCATGAAGGGATATTGAATTTTAGGAAATATTTTTCTGCATCTATCAAGATGATCATATGTTTTTTTCTTTCATTCTTTTGATGTGATGTGTTACTTTTATTGATTTGGATATGTTGAACCATCCTTGCATCACTGGGATAAAGCACAGTAGATTGTTCATGCATGGTGTAACATCTTTTTGATGTGCTGTTGGATTCAGTTTGCTAGTATTTTGTTAATGATTTTTACATCTATGTTTATCAAAGACATTAGCTGTAATTTTCTTTTTTTGTTGTATTCTTGGCTGGTTTAGCTATGAGGGTAATGCTGGCCTAGTAGTATGAGTTTGGAAAAGTAACATCCACATCAATTTTTTGAGATAGTTTAATAAGCATTGGTATTAATTATTTAAATGCTTGGTAGAATTCAGCAGTAAGGACACCTGGCCCTGGGCTTTTCTTTGTTGGGAAACTTTTTATTACTGATTCAATCTCACTACTTGTTATTGATCTACTCAGGTTTTCTATTTGTTCTTGGTTCAGCCTTTGTATGTCATGTGTCCAGGAATTTACCTATTTCCTCTAGGTTTTCAAATTTATTAGCATACAGTTGTTCATAATAATCTCTGATGATCTTTTGCAACTCAGTTGTAATGTCTTCTTTCAAATTTCTGATTTTATTTATTTGGGCATGTTCTGTTTTTTTCCTGGTTAGTCTAGCTAATGGTGTGTTGATTTTGTCAAAAACCCAGCTTTTTGTTTGATTGGTCTTTTTGTATTACATTTTTAATACAATTTCATTTATTTCTTATCTGATTTTTATTGTTCCTTTACTTCTACTTATTTTGCAATTGGTTTGTTCTTGCTTTTCTAGTTCCTTGAGGTACATTACTAGGTTGTTTATTTGAAATCTATTTTTTTAATGTAAATTATCCTCTTAATACTGCCTTGGCTGTATCCCATAGGTTTTGGTATGCTGTGTTTCTGACTTCATTTGTTTCAAGGAATTTTTTCATTTCTTTCTTAATCTCTTCTTTGGCCTTTATTCTACCTCTCCCCTGCGAGGGAAAGTTGTTCTTGCACCAATCCTGGTGGCAGAGACATAATGGCTGAAGCCATGTGCCTCTCTCCCCTCTCTATGCTGCATTCCTGGGCTTTCATGCTCCAAAGGGTCTCACCAGTCTCCTGATGCACTCCTGTACTCTCTCACACATGCTCTGGTCAATATTTAGCTGTTGGTTGTTCTGGTCCTTTACTATGAAAGGGATACACCCTGGGCAAGTCTAGTCAACCATCCTGTTCCACCTCCTACAATCTAATGCTGTTTAATTTGAATGTGAGTGTAAACTGCATGTTTATGTGCTTGTGTTTAAAATATTTAGTCTAGATGTACTAGTTTCAAAGTAATGTCTCTTCACTGAGTCATAGTATACCACTTATAAACCAAGTAATATCAATATCTCCAGATAAGATTATAATATTCAACATTCCTCTGTAGGTTTACAATAGTTACATAAAACAATTTCATTTTCAATAAAATCTTTACCTAAAAATATAAAAATGTACAGATCAAACTATGTCTCATCAATAAGGGTCATAAACATTTAAAGTAGGAATTTTTAAATGAAATTTAATTAAAATTATAAATAAGAATTGAGGAAAATGTGACTCTAAGTTAAATTTCATCATCATTGATTTTGAGAATGAGAAGACGACAAGAAATAATCTTCCATCTTTCCTTTCTTCCCTACTCATTTCATTTCTTTTTTTTTTTTTTTTTTTTTTTTTTCCCTTTT
>NW_007726256.1:168186-179657 GCF_000696425.1 Galeopterus variegatus | reverse complement strand
CCCGCGGCGGGAGCGCTGCTGCGCTCCCAGCGCCACACTCTCCCGAGTGCGCCACGGGCTCAGCCCTCATTTCATTTCTTGAATAACTAAAAATAAATTACTAAGCAGCTACTTTCTGCTTGTTAAGTATAAAAGAGAGTCCATATGCTACCTTTACAGAGTTCAATAAAGGGAGTAAGCAAAGAAAGAATCCTACTCTACATTATATGGTTAATGATGACAGTAGAGCAAATAACAAAAGATACAAGTAGCCATGTATATATAAGTAAGTAAAGACTAAATGTCCCATTCAATCCTACTAGTTTTATTGAGAAAGCTGTTTCTAGAAGTTTACTAACTGGGCTACTTAATGTGGGCTATTGGAATTATTTTTTTCACTGTATGTAGCACTAAAGTTAAGAAAAAACAAAAACAAAAATATTTTCTTTGTGTGTCATTGTAAAAACTCAGTATATAGTACATGAAAGGTAAAAAATGATTTTTTTTTCCTTTTTGTCTTTTTTCGTGACTGGTAACGGGATCGCAACCCTCGGTGTCGCGCCCACACCGCGCTCAACCAGTGAGCGGACCGGTCTCCATATGGGATCCGAACCCTCGGCGGGAGCGCCGCTGCACTCCCAAGTGCCGCACTCTACCGAGTGTGCCACCGGGCTGGTCCCTAAAAAATGATTTTACAGTTCATGGTAGAATATTAAAACTTCTCTCACAAAACAGTAATAGAAAAATGGTTAAATACATAATAACCTTACAATAAAATATTATGCACAGTCATTATCTTATCAAAAAGTATTTGGTAGCATGAAAAATGTTCACAATTATTTGTTAAGTGAAATTAAAATATAGGTTACAAGCAGAGCAAGAATTAGATGATGGAGCCGTGTACAGCCCTCCACATGACAGAAGGCAGAAGCATGCCCAGAAACTTCAGCAGGACCTGTGGGCAGCTCCAGAAGGCAGATGCGCACCTGGAGACCACAGCCCCAGGCAATGCCACAAAAACCACTTTCATGCAGTTGTTGCACCATAGCCACCATCACAGCTACTGCTGCCAAAAGGGTGGCTCACCAACACAGCAGCAGCCACAACCACCATGCAGGCATCCCAATGACCACTTGACTGCATTGACACAAGGAAAGCCACCAATGGAGCCTGGAAAAAGGAGGAAATCTCTATTCACAAAGCCCACTCAAGAGTAACAAAAGAAGCGACTGCTCTACAAGATAACCAGACAACAATATAGAGTCACTAGAAATACACACAAAAAAACGAGGAACTAGGACACCACCAAAGGAATACAGTAACTCTCAAGGACCAGATCCCATTGAGCAAGAAATCCTTGGAATGACTAAAAAGGAATTCTGAGCAACAATCCTCAAAAAACTCAATGAGATACAAGAAAATTCAGTTAGATTACCCAACAAAATGAGAAAAAATATCCAGACCATAAAGAAGGAAATTTCCGGGCCAGCCCGGTGGCGCACTGCTACAGTGCGCCGCTTGGGAGTGCGGCGGCGCTCCCGCCGAGGGTTCGGATCCCACATACAGACTGGCCGCTCCCTGGCTGAGCGAGGCGTGGGCGCAACACCGAGGGTTGCGATCCCGTTGCTGGTCCCGGTCTGGTATGAGCGCGACACTGAGGGTTGCGATCCGTTGCCGGTCACGAAAAAAGACAAAAAGGAAAAAATAAATAAATAAATAAACAAAGAAGGAAATTTCCAAAGAGTTTAATACCTTAAAAAAGAATGTAGAAGAACTCCTGGAACTGATGGATTCATTCAACAAAATAAAAAACACAACTGAGAGTTTAAGCAGCAGGTTACAGCAAGCAAAAGAAAGAATTTCTCATTTTGAAGAGGGTCTTTTTGAAATAACCCAGGTGGACCAAAAGAAAAAAAGAGTAAAGAATAAAAAACAATGAAGAGTATGTAAGGGAGCTAGCAGACAACCTTAAGTGGACAAACATCCAAATCATGGGTGTTCTGGAATGGGAGGAGAAAGAAAGGGCTTTGAAAATATATTCAATGAAATAATAGCAGAAAACTTCCAAGAAGGTACAAAGATCTCCGAACTGATTCAATTTAAAAAGTTCCTCTTAGGGAGTCATTATAGTCAAACTGGCAAAGATCAAAGACAAAGAGAGAATCTTAAAAACAGAAAGAGAAATTTATCAAGTCAACTATAAGGGAGTCCCCATCAGACTAACAGCAGACCTCTCATCAGAAACTCTACAGGCCAAAAGAGAAAGAGATAATATATTCAAAATACTAAAAGAAAAAAACTGCCAGCCAAGAATACTATATCCAGCAAGGCTATCCTTCAGAAATGAATGAGAAATAGAGTATCCCCTCCACCACCACCAAAAAAAAGTGAGCGTTCACCACCACAAGACCAGCCCTACAAGAAATCCTCAAGTGAGTCCTGCTTCCAGAATCTGAAAAACAACAATCATTACCACAAATACACAAGAAAGAACATGAACAGAAATGAAAATTAGAAAGAGAAAGAAACTAACTCTTACCATCTCAGAAAACCAACAAACACCAAAGACAAACAGTAGGGGAAGAAAGGAACCAAAAATATTTAAACATCCAAAGGAAAATCGATATAATGCCAGAAGTAAGACAATATCTTTCAATAACAATCCTATACGTAAATGGGTTAAACTCCCATCACAAAAGACACAGACTGAAAGCCTGGATTAAAAAGCTACACCCAAATATATGATCTTCAAGAGACTCACATCGCCTGCAAAGACACACACAGACTGATAGTGAAGGGAGGAAAAAGACATACCACACAAATGGAAACCAAAATGAGCAAGAGTAGCTATTCTTATATTGGATAAAATAGACTTTAAACCAAAAACTATAAAAAGAGACAAAAAAGGCCACTATATAATGATAAAGAGAATTATCCAGCAAGAAGACATAATAATCATCAATACATATGCAAATAGACTTTAAACCAAAAACTATAAAAAGAGACAAAGAAGGCCACTATATAATGATAAAGAGAATTATCCAGCAAGAAGACATAATAATCATCAATACATATGCACCCAATACCAGAGCACCCAGATATATAAAGCAAACACTATTAAACCTAAAGATATAGACACCAATACAATAATAGTTGGAACATGAACACCTTTCTCTCAACACTGCACAGATCATCTAGGCCACAAATCAACAGAGAAACATAGGATTTAAACTACACTTTAGACCAACTGGACCTGGTAGATATCAATGCAACACTTCATCCAATAACTACAGAATATACATTCTTCTCATCAGTAAATGGAACATTCTCCCGGATAGACCACATATTAGGTCACAAATCAAGTCCCTACAAATTTTAAAAAATTGAAATCATTTCAAGTGTCTTTTCAAATGACAACAGATTAAAACTAGAAAACAATAACAAGTGAAACTCTGGAAACTATACAAATACATGGAAATTAAACAACATGTTCCTGGACAACCTATGGATCCAAGAAGAAATTAAACAAGAAATCAAAAAATTTCTTGAAACTAATAAAAATAAAGACACATCACACCAAAACCTTTGGGGTACTGCAAAAGCAGTACTAACAGGGAAATTTATTGCAGTAAATGCTTACATCAAATGAATAAAAGATTTCAAATACACAAACTAATGCTACACCTCAAAGAACTAGAAAAATAAGAACAATTCAAGCCCAAAATTAGTGAATGGAAAAAATAATTAAGATCAAAACAGAAGTAAATGAATTAGAGACCCAAATCTACAATACAAAATATCAATGAAACAAAAAGTTGATTTTTTTTAGAAAATAAATAGACAAATCACTGGCTAGGCTAACTGAAAAAAGAAGAGAGAAGTCTTAAATAACAAAAACCAGAGATGAAAGAGGAGACACTGCAACTGATACCACAGAAATACTAAGAATCATTAGAGACTGCTAGAAACAAATAAACACCAACAACTGTGAAAACATGGAAGAAATGGATAAATTTCTGGACACAAAGTACTGAGACCGAACCAATATGAAATAGAAAACCTCAACAGACCAATAATAAGCAATAAGATTGAAGCAGTAATCAGCAGTCTTCAAATAAAGGAAATCCCAGAACCAGACATCTTTACTGCTGAATTCTATTAAACCCTTAAAGAGGAATTAACACCAATTCTCTTCATAATATTCCAAAAAATTGAAACAGAGGCCTTTCTGCCAAACTCATTCTATAAGGCAAACATCACCCTGATACCAAAACCAGACAAAGATACAAAAAAAAAAAGAAAACCACAGGCCAATATCTCCAATGAACATACCTGCATAATATTAGCAAACAGAATCCTGCAACACATCAAAAAAAATTATACATCATAATCGAGCAGGATTCATCCCAGAGATGCAAGGATACTTCAACATAAACAAGTCAACAAATGTGATACACCATGTTAACAAAATCAAGGACAAAAACCATATGATTATCTCCATAGACACAGAAAAAGCATTTAACAAAATTCAACATCCCTTCATGATAAACAATCTCAAAAAATAGGTATAAAAGGAAAGTATCTCAACACAATAGAAGCCATATATGACAAACCCACCACCAATATCATCCTGACTGGGGAAAGGCTGAAAGCTTTTTCCTTAAGAACAGGAACAACACAAGGATGCTCACTCTTTTTTTTTTTTTCCTTTTTGTCTTTTTTCGTGTCTGGCAACGGATCGCAACCCTCAGTGTCACGCCCGTACCGGACCGGGACCGGCAACGGGATCGCAATCCTCGGTGTTGCGCCCGCACCTCGCTCAGCCAGTGAGCGGGAACTGGTCTGTATGTGGGATCCGAACCCTCAGCGGGAGCGCCACCGCGCTCTCAAGCGGCACACTGTAGCAGTGTGCCACCGGGCCGGCCCAAGGATGCTCACTCTTACCACTCCTATTTAACACAGTATTGGAAGCACTAGCCAGAGCAATCAGGCAAGAGAAAAAAAATAAAGTGCATCCAGATTGGAAAGGAAAACGCCAAACTTTTCTTCTTTGCAGATTACATGATCCTGTGTACAGAAAAACCTAAAGATTCTACAAAAAAACTCTTAGAGTCAATAAACAGTAAAGTTGCAGGATACAAAGTCAACATGCAAAAACCAGTAGTGTTTTGATATTCCAATAGCAAACTAGCAGAAAAAGAAATCAAGAAAGCAAGCCCATTTAAGATAGTCCCCCCAAAAATTAAATACCTAGGAATCAATTTAACCTAGGAGGTGGAATATGTCTACAATGAGAATTACAAATCACTGCTGAAAGAAATTAAAGATGACACAAAAAGATAGAAAGACATTCCATGCTCTTGGATTAGAATAATTAACACTGTGAAAATGTCCATACTAGTGCCCTGGGCTCTCCCAAGCTGGGGCAGTGGGGGGTGCTGGCCTCAGTCACACCTCCCTAACAGGAGCAAGCAGCCCAGCAATGACCAATGAACTGCCACAGGAAGCACCCCAGGCTCTCCTGAGCCAGGGCGGTGGGGAGCCTCGGCCATGCCCCCCGATATGTGCAACCAACCTAGTGACAACCACCAAGCTGCATCAAGAAGGACCGCTGTTTCCCAAGCTGGGGTGATGGGAGGTGAGGGCTTTTGCCATACCCCCATGAGTTCTGCACCCAGCCCAGCAATGACCAAGCTACAGCTAGAAGCCCTTCGATCTCCCTTGTGGGAATATGGGGGGTGCCACTAGCCTCAGTCCTGCCCCTCCTTCTTCCTCCTTCTTCCATCACATTTCCTTCCCCTTTCTTCTCTCCCTCTCCCTCTCAACTGCTCTGCAACATCATAAAATGTAAAAAATAATAATAATAAAATAAAAAAAGAAAATGTCCATACTGCCCAAAATGATCCATAGATTCAATGCAATCCCCATCAATATACCTAGGACATTCTTCATAGAAACAGAAAAAACAATCCTAACATTCATATGGAATAACAAAAGACCTCGAATAGCTAAAGCATTCCTGAGCAAAAAAAAGCCAGAGGAATAACACCTTGTTTCAAATTATACTACAAAGCTATAGTAACCAAAACAACATGGTACTGGCATAAAAACAGACACTTGGACCAATGGAGCAGAATAGAGAACCCAGAAATTGACCCAAACACTTACAGCCAACTGATCTTTGACAAAGGCACCAAGAACATACACTGGAGAAAAGAGTGCCTCTTCAACAAACAGTGCTGGGAAAACTGGACATCCATATGTGGAAGAATGAAACTAAACTCTACATCTTGCTATATACCAAAATCAACTCAAAATGAATTAAAGACTTAAATAGAAGACCCAAAACTATAAAACTCCTGGAGGAAAACTTAGGGGAAACACTTCAGGAAGTATGACTAGGCAAATATTTTATGAATAAGACCCCCAACGCACAGGCAACATGAGAAAAAATAAACAAATGGGGTTATAAAAAATAAAAAGCTTCTGCACAACAAAAGAAACAATTCTTATAGAAAGGGAGAAAACATTTGCAAACTATGCATCTGACAAGGGATTAATATCCACAATATTTAAGGAACTCAAATAACTTAACAGCAAAAATACAAGTAACCTGACCGGTTCCCGCTCACTGGCTGAGCGAGGAGCGGGGGCAACACCGAGGGTTGCGATCCCGTTGCCGGTCCCGGTCCGGTACGGGCGCGACACTGAGGGTTGCGATCCGTTGCCGGTCACGAAAAAGAGACAAAAGACAAAAAAAAAAAAAAAAAATACAAGTAACCTGATTATAAATTGTGCAAAGGAGCTAAATAGGCATTTTCAAAGAGACACATGAAAAAAATGTTCACTAAGCATCAGGTGAATGCAAATCAAAACCACACTGAGATATCACCTCACCCCAGTTAGACAGACCATCACCAAAAAGACAGAAAATAACAAATGCTGGTAAAGATGAGGAGAGGGGAACCCTCCTACGCTGTTGGTGGGATTGTGAATTAGTACAGCCATTATGGAAAACAGTGTAGAGGTTCCTCAATAAACAGAGCTACAATAAACATGGGAATGTAGGGATCCCTTTGACATGGTGCTTTCTGTTCCTTTGGGTATACACCAGCAATGGGATTGCTGGATTGTATGGCAGTTCTAACAACTACAGACAGAACTGCCATACAATCCAGCAATCCCACTGCTGGTATATACCCAAAGGAATAGAAAGCACCATGTCAAAGGGATGCCTGCATTCCCATGTTTATTGTAGCTCTGTATACAATCACCAAGATATGGAATCAACCTATATGTCCACTGATGGATGACTAGATAAGGAAAATGTGGCATATATACACAATGGAATACTACCCAGCCATTAAAAGGAATGGAATTCTGCCATTCACAGCAATATAGATGAACTTAGAGAAAATCATGTTAAGTGAAACAAGCCAGGCACAGAAAGAGAAATACTGCATGTATTCACTCATAAGTGAGAGCTAAAAAAAAAATTAACAAATAACAAAAGAAAGATAAAACAATCACAATAATTCAAACTTTTTTTTTTTTTTTTTTTTTTTTTGGTCCTTTTTGAGACTGGCCACACCGCACTCAGCCAGTGAGCGCTGTGAGCGCACCGGTCATCCCTATATAGGATCCGAACCCTTGGTGGGAGCGCTGCTGCGCTCCCAGCGCCACACTCTCCTGCGTGTGCCATGGGCTCAGCCCTAATTCAAACTATTTTTAAAAGGAGAGAATGGAACTGAGGCCACCAGTGGTGGGATGGGGAGGGGGGGGTAGCAAGAAACTGGTAATGGGCCAGAAAAAATGATTGCATTGTGTAATGTTGAATATACTAATTATCTTGATTTTAGGATTATATACTGCACACAGGTATTGATATTTAACACTGTACCCCATATATATGTACAATCAAAATTATGTCTCAAAATAAATAAATAAATAGAAGAACTGGATGATGGTATGTAGCATTTATTAAGCACCTCTTCTGAGGATTGGCTAGAGAGGACTGGGGAGATACAGACAAGACTTGGTTTTAACAAGATTTGGTATCCCCAAGACCTTTTACCCATATCCACAAATATGAAAGAGGGGTGGTTCCTTAGGAAGAGGGGTTCTTAACAGCAGTGGGTTCAGGGCTACAGGCTCCACAGATGCCCTCAGTATGACTTTTGCCTTCTGAGAGAAAGACATGTTCCTTTAAACCCAGCCCAGTTTAAAGAAGGGTAATCATTAGTACTGATACAGCTCTATGTTTCTCAAATCTGGTTAAATTACTTTGCACTTTGTTCAACCTCATAATATGAACTGTCATAGCAACTCAATCAACTGCCACCTACATATAAGTTTATAGTCTATTTTTAATTGAAGTTTCATCTAAGTCATAGAAAAAATGGCAAAATACAAAAGCTCAGCTAGAAAGACACTTATGAAATTATCTTTATGATTTGGTGAAGGAAAAACGAAAGACAACTCACTGCAAAAAAACAATAAATGAGACTGTTGGCCTTTTAAGTCAAAGAACCAACTTTAGAAGTAGCAAGATAAATTTTCAGTGTCTACTTGTACTCTACAACTTAAAAATCTCCTTAGTTTCAGGACTATTTTCAACCTTTATCACCAAAGAAAATTGTTTTAAAATGTAAAATAAACATCCAATATCTAAACATGCCCTTTTCTCTATTAAAAGGAAAAAATAAATTATTTGAAAGGTCTAAAGTTAGGCAATAATGCAGACACTCTACATGCTCCTGAAAAAAAATAATAATATTCCTTCTTGCTAAATGTTAGAAAATTTCCGAAAAATGATTACATTCTTATTTTACCATAATATACAGTTTTATACACACACACACACACACACACACACCCAGTTTTCACAAGACAGTTTTTCCACTCTAATAGATGACTTGGACAATTATCTAAAAGCTACTATTTGCTTGATCTTGAAGTTCCTATTTATTAAACATATTACTGCTTATTTTGATGAAAATCAATTTTTTAAAAGGAAAAAAAGCATAATTTTTCCCACATGAAAGAAAAATGCTATTTTTCTTTCCCCTTAATTTATCATTCTCAGACATCCTGAAAACGTGTCTGATTTCATGGAAGGTACATATTTTCTCTCCTTTTCTCACATTCTCTGTCTCTCTCTCTCTCTCTGTCTTATTTTGATGAAAATCAATTTTTTAAAAGGAAAAAAAGCATAATTTTTCCCACATGAAAGAAAAATGCTATTTTTCTTTCCCCTTAATTTATCATTCTCAGACATCCTGAAAACGTGTCTGATTTCATGGAAGGTACATATTTTCTCTCCTTTTCTCACATTCTCTGTCTCTCTCTCTCTCTCTGTCTCTCTTTCTCTCTCTCTCTCTCTCTCTCTCTCTCTCTCACACACACACACACACACACACACAGTTACAGAAAGTTATAATTATTTTTGCTTTCAAGCTGTTCATTCTCAAGCTGCCCCTTTAAGGTAAATGACATAAACACTGAAAAAATGCTATACATTAAAATTCCAGAGTGTTTTTTTCCCTGACGCTGGAAAAAATTCTCTAAGTGCAGACCTCATCAAATAATTAAAATACTGATGAAAGGATATTTGCAAAGAGAAAATGTGTGTTATGGTAAAAACCTGAGGTGAAATAAGGACAAGATTTCCTACAAAAAACACACATCGATATTGTTTTAGCACTTGTACATTCCATAAACATGATGCTATCATATTCATTTAACAAATATTCATTGAGTGCCTACTATGTGCAGGCACTGTTGTATAACATGATAAAACTGAAGATAAAAAGTACTTTTCAAGGTCAAACTGCTTTGATTCTTGTAAAATTATATACATTCAACTTAATTTTTAAATATGCCCAATTTTTTCTATAAAACTCATGAAAAATTTTGAATTTTCTATTTCAATGAAAAACTAGGAAGCAATTCTGAAAGATGAAAGCCTGCTGTCAGAGCATTTTTCATAACCACAATGAATATTTTTTTCCTTTGGAGTTAATCTTTAAACTTTTAGGAACTGCATGTTTTATAAAACTAATTATTTTCCCCAAACTATGAAATATGACTTTCAGGAACAGAAAGGCTGAAGAAACTGGGAAATAGAGGTTTGTAAATCTGTAAATACAGAAGACCCAAGATGTTCCCGCTGTGCTGAACACCTCAGTTCTTCGAAAAGAATTCTGAACATCTAACAGGCACCAAGTGCATCTTTTAGGATACTCTCATAATAGTAACTATCCTGGCTGGAGACAAACTTCCTCTGGCAAATCAATCATCAACTAATTGGGCATTTTACATTCTAGCTATTATGTAGCTCTAGCTGTTTATGCCACAAGCAATCACTGCTGAGTACCTATAATGTGCAGAGCATGCAGTTCTCAGAGATCTTAATAGTCTAGACCTGCAGAGTTCTGGGCCTCCTGGACCATCCTGAAATCTTGAGATATGGAGAGAAATGTTCCCTTAAAAAATGATTGGGTACACTCCTGAAAAATGTAGAAATATGTATTAAATGGAGCTGTCATGGAAATTTTGCTTGATTTTATTTAATTGTGACATATGTGCAATGGAGGAAAGAGTTGGTGAATATCACATCCCATAAGAAGAAACACAAATATTAACCTAGAAAATTCAAGTTCTAATAAACTGGAATAATGCATTCTCATCAGGAAAGTGGCATTTTAATGTTCCAAAGTCCCAAAGAACAAAAGTGACATCTAAGCATAATTTTATTTAAGACATAGCAATCACGTAAGCATTAACACCTAGAATCATGACTCCATGTTAACCCCTAAACTCAATTTACTAAATACATAAGTTATAATATCCTATAACAAGGTATTTTATTAAGATATTTAAAGACTTTTGAGCCTCATTTTCTTACACACATCCAAGGAGACTAACAAAACTGAATATAAGCAAGCATCTAAAAAGACAGCAATGGCTGCTGCTAAGACTCTGACAAAGTCAGCACGTAAGCAAAAGACTGTGAAGCTTGTCAAGGTTTTTACCCCTCGAATTGGTGGAAAACGCTAAGTTGGCAGATCATATTTTTAAATAAAGATCTAACTATAAAAAAAATTGAATACAAGTGAATTCTATTGGCAGAATAAATGCCCATTTCTTTTTGTTTGTGTATGTCTATTCTTTTTACCTTTTAAATAATTTAATCTTTAATGAAATCCAATTCTGGACACCAGAATTAAACAATGTTTAAATCCCAGTGAAAAGGAAAATAAAAGCTGTATAGAGAAAGCAAATTCACATCCATTCAAACCCACGTTACAAATAAAAAGTCCTACTTCCATATAAGTGAGGGAAAACACAAACAAACAAAGCTAGTAATTATTTACCTACCTTAAAACTGTCTGACTCTAGCTTTAGGATCAAAAATACATAATTAGGGGCCGGCCTGGTGGCGCACTGGATGGTGCGCCGCTTGGGAAGCGCGGCGGCGCTCCCACCCGAGG
>NW_007726256.1:161171-167819 GCF_000696425.1 Galeopterus variegatus | reverse complement strand
AAAAAAAAAAAAAAAAAAAAAAAAAAAAAAAAAAAAAAAAAATACATAATTAGAACACCAGCATCCATGACTAATGCTTTGTCTCTTTCCACATATCACAAAGGCAAGCATTTTGACTTTCACCCTCCACATTATAGTAATGCACTTTTTCTCAACAATATCGTGTACTCTTGTTGCATTCTGGTCAAAAGCCTCAAATATAATTCTGATAGATACTGTAAATTTATGGGGATAATTAATTTGCATATATTGTTCATTTTTAAATTTTCATTTTGTGTAGACTCACAGGATCATAATCTAATCTTTCAATTTCCTATTATACCTACTAGTAGTCTATTATTCTCTTTCATCTCCAAATGACCCCATGAAACCAGAAAACTTTGTTTTGAAATACTTAAGTAACCAATACATTTTTGCATATTTTTGATACTAGACATAATACTTAAAAACATAATCATGGCACAAAATGCAGGAGTTAGAACACACTAGCACCTTTCTTTCCCTCAAGGTTAGGGAAATAATTGGGTTCTAATAAAGGATAAGTTGTGTGAGGAGTGGGGTATGAAATAACACAAAGGCTAGATCCATACTGGCAGAATGGTCATTACCAAAAACTGGGATTGTATCCCGTATTCCCCCCCCAATTATCCCTCTCCCTGCTTGCCCCGTCCCCCACTCCACTTTGCATCTCTAGGTATGTTCTCTCCCTCTGCAAGTACAACACACCACTGTGGTCTTTCTTTCTTCTTTCTCTCTTAGCTCCCACTTATGAGTGAAGACATGCCGTATTTATCCCTCTGTACTTTGCTTATTTCACTCAACATAAGTTTCTCCAAGTTCAAATGGGAGAATTGCATTCTTTTTTATGGCAGAGTAGTATTCCATGGTGGATATATGCCACAGTTCCCTTATCCAATCATCCACTGATGGACATTTAGGTTGGTTCCATGTCTTGGCTATTGTAAACAGAGCTGCGATGAACATGGGAGTGCAGGTATCCCTTCCTTCAACATGATGATTTCCATTCCTCTGGGTATATACCTAGAAGTGGGATTGCTGGATTGAAAGGAAGATCTGTAGTTGTTTGAGAAACCTCCATACTGATTTCCATAGTGGTTGTACTAATTTACAGTCCCACCAACAGTGCAGGAGCGTTCCCTTCTTTCCACACCCTCACCAGCATTTGTTATTCATATTTTTAAAAATTATACCCAGTATAACTGGGGTGAGGTGATATCTCAATGTGGTTTTGATTTGCATTTTCCTGATGACAAGTGATGTTGAGCATTTTTTCATGTACCTGTTAGCCATTTGTATGTCTTCCTTTGAAAATTGCCTATTCAGTTCTTTTGCCCAGTTTTAATTGGGTTATTTGTTTTTTTACTGTGTAATTGCTTGAGTTCCTTGTATATTATGGATATTAATCCCTCGTTGGATGCATAGTTGGCAAAAAATCTTCTCCCACTCTGTACATTGTCATTGCACTCTGTCAGTTGTTTCCTTTGCTGTGCAGAAGCTTTTTAGTTTGATGTATTCCCATTTCTTTATTTTTTTTCTTGTTGCTTGTGCTTTTGGCCTCATGTTCATAAAGTTTGTGCCCAGACCAAGTTCCTGAAGTGTTTCACCTATATTATCCCCTAGTAATTTTACAGTTTCAGGTCTTATACTTATGGATTTAATCCATTTTGAGTTGATTTTAGTATATGGTGAGAGGTGCATATCTAATTTCATTCTTCTGCATATAGATATCCAATTTTCCCAGCACCACTTATTGAAGAGGCAGCCCTTTCCCCAATGTAGTTTTTTGTGGCCTATGTTCAATATCAGTTGGCTGTAAGCCTGAGGGGTGATTTCGGGGTTCTCAATTCTGCTCCACTGGTCTGAGAGTCTATTTTTATGCCAGTACCATGCTGTTTTAGTTACAGTGGCTTTGTAGTATAATTTGAAGTCAGGCAGTATTATGCCTCCGGCTTTATCTTTTTTTTGCTCAGGATTACTTAAGCTATTCAGGGTCGTTTGTTGTTCCATATGAAGGGTAAGATTGTTTTTTTCCATTTCTGTGAAGAATGTCATTGGTATTTTGACGGGGATTGCATGGAATCTGTACATCGCTTTGGGTAGCATAGACATTTTCACAATGTTAATTCTTCCAATCTAAGAGCATGGAATATCTTTCCATCTTTCTGCGTCTTCCTTATTTTCATTCAGTGGTGGTTTGTAGTTCTCACTGTAGAGCTCTTTCACCTCCTTGGTTAAATTGATCCCTAGGTATTTTATTTTTTGTATGACAATTGTAAATAGGCTTTCTTTCTTTACTTCTCTGTTAGTTCATTATTTGAGTAAATAAGTGCAACTGATTTGGGGGCATTTATTTTGTATCCTGCAACATTACTGAAGTTATTAACCAGCTCCAGGAATTTTCTGATAGAGTCTTTAAGTTTTTCTATATACACTATCATGTCATCTGCAAATAGGGACAGTTTGACTTCATCTTTTCCAATCTGAATTCCCTTTATTTCTTTCTCTTGCCTGATTGCTCTGGCTAGTACCTCCAGTACTACATTAAATAGAAGTGATGAGAGTGGGCATCCTTGTCTTGTTCCTGTCCTTAAGGGAAAAGCCCTCAGTTTTTCCTCATTCAGAATGATACTGGTGGTGGTCTTGCCATAGATGGCTTTTATTGTGCTGATACCTTCCTTCTATACCTAATTTGTTGAGAGTCTTTATCATGAATGGATGTTGAATTTTATCAAATGCTTTTTCGGCATCTATTGAGATAATCATATGGTCTTTGTCCTTAAGTTTGTTGATGTGATGTATCACATTTATTGACTTTCATATGTTGAACCATCCTTGTAACCCTGGGATGAATCCCAGTTGATCATGGTGTACATTTTTTTAATGTGTTGTTGTATTCTGATTGCTAACATTTAAAAAAGATTTTTGCATCTATGTTCCTCAAGGATATAGGCCTGTAATTTTATGTTTTTGTTGTGTCTTTATCTGGTTTGGGTATCAAAGTTATGTTGGCCTCATAGAATGACTTCGGGAGAGTAGCTTCTATTTCAATTTTTTTGAACAGTTTGAGGATAATTGGTATTAACTCCTCTTCAAACGTTTGATAGAATTCAGCTGTAAAGCCATCCAGACCTGGACTTTTGTTGGAAGATTGCTGATTATTGCTTCAATTTCATTACATGTTAATGGTCTGTTCAGGTTTTCTATCTCTTCTTGGTTCAGGCTGGGTAGTTTGTATGTGTCTAGAAACTTATCCATATCTTCCAGGTTTTCATATTTGTTGTCATACAGTTGTTTATAATAGTCTTTAATGATTCTTCATATTTCTGTGGTATCAGTTGTAATGTCTCCCTTTTCGTTTTTAATTTTTTTTATTTAGGTCTTCTCTCTTCTTTTTGTTAACCTAGCTAATGATTTGTCTATTTTATTTATCTTCTGGAAAAACCAACTTTTTGTTACATTGATCTTTTCCATTGTTTTTTGGGTCTCTATTTCATTTAGTTCTGCTCTGACCTTAATTATTTCTTTCCATCTCTTACCTTTAAGATTGGATTGTTGTTTTTCAAATCTTTGAGGCATAGTGTTTGGTCATTTATTTGAAGTCTTTCCATTCTTTTAATGTAAGTGTTTGCTGCAATAAACTGGACTCTTAGTACTGCTTTTGCAATATCCCACAGGTTTTGGTATGATGTATCTTTATTTTCATTAGTTTTGAGAAATGTTTTGATTTCCTGTTTAATTTCTTCTTGAACCCTTAGGTCATTCAGGAGCTTATTATTTAGTTTCCATGTGTTTGTACAATTTCAAGAGTTTTGCTTATTATTAATTTCCATTTTGAGTCCATTGTGCTCTGAAAAGATATTTGGAATGTTTTCAATTTTTTAAAATTTGCTGAGAATACATTTGTGACCTCATATGTGCTCTATCATGGAGAATATTCCATGAGCTGATGAGAAGAAAATATATTCTTTAGTTGTTGGGTGAAATGTTCTGTATATATCTGCCAGGTCCAGTTGGACCACCTGATCTACAACAGGTATGCCCTTCCATGGGGAAAAATGGAACACAAGAGGTCAGTGCTTCCTCCAGTTGCAGCCTCTTGCTTACAGCATAGCAACAAGTGATTAAAGGCATTAAGTCTTTGCTCTCTCTCGATCTCCTGGAGCTGGGATACACTCTTCTCTCCCATCTGTGGACATCAGAGCTTGAGACTCTTCAGCTTTTGGGTGAACTTACACCAAGGAAACCATCAGCTTCCCTGGTTCTGAGGCCTTTGGACTTGGACTGAGCCACACTACCAGCATCCAGTTTATAGATGGCCTATCGTGAGACTTTTCTTTATAGCCACCCCGGCCCAGTGCACATGGAGCAGGGAGACATCCAGCAGGGGAGGAGGAAGCTCCACAGAGACCACACACCCTGCAGTGCCACCACGCGACCCAGCAGCTGGGCCCAGTGCGCACGGAGCAGGCAAATGTCCAGCAGGGGAGGTGGAAGCTCAGCAGAGACCGCACACCCTGCGGTGCCGCCATGTGACTCAGCAGCCCAACTGAGTTCATACTGATCAGAGAGGTGGCTCCCCAGAGAGGCCCAAGACGTGAGGCAACCACACATGCAAGGCACTAGTGGCCAACTGAGCAGACACTGAGGTAGCCATACCAAATTGGCAACCCCAGCAACATCCTAGCCAGACAATAGTGTCAAACCTGTGAACTGTGAAATCCCCTGCCACAATGACTAAGCACCAAAGGAAAGATAAAAGAAATATGAAAAATCAAGAAAGTACACCACCAAAGGATAATAACTCTCAAGCTCTAGATCCTATAGAACAAGAAACCCTTGAAATGTCTGACAAGGAATTTCAATTGATAATTCTAAGGAAACTGAATGAAATACAAGAAAACTCAGCTAGACAACATGATGAAAAGAGGGAAAGTATACAGGACCTGAAAGAAGAAACATACAGGGAAATCAATGCCCTGAAAAAGAATGTAGCAGAGCTTGCCAAACTGAGGAATTCATTCAACTAAATAAAAAACACAATAGAGAGTTTAATCAGCAGGCTTGCAGAAGTAGAAGAGAGAACTACTGACCTTGAGATGGGCTATTTGAAATAACACAGGCAGACAAAAAAAAGAAAAGAAAAGAAAAAAGAATTAAAGGCATTGAAGAAAATCTGAGAGAGATATCAGACAACCTTAAGTGCTCAAATATCCGAGTCATGGGTATTCCAGAAGGGGAGGAAAAAGGAGATTGCATTGAAAACATATTCAACAAAATAGTGGCAGAAAATTTCCCAGGTATAGGAAAAGTCACAGATCTTCAAATTCAGGAAGCTCAAAGATCCTCAAATGTATTCAATCCAAAAAGGTCTTCTCCAAGACATGCTACAGTCAAATTGGCAAAACTCAAAGACAAAGAGAGAATCTTAAAAGCTGCAAGAGAGAAGCACCAAATCACCTATAAGGGAGCCCCAATCAGACTAAGATCAGACTTCTCATCACAAACCCTAAAAGCCAGAAAGGAATGGGATGATATATTTAAAATACTAAAAGACAGAGATTGCCAGCCAAGAATACTCTACCACGCAAAGCTATCCTTCCGAAATGAAAGGCAAATAGTATATTTCTCAGACAAACAAAAACTGCAGGAGTTCACTACCACACGACCACCCTTACAAGAAATTCTCAAGGAAATACTGTATTTGGTACCTGAAAAATAATTACCACTCCCATAAAAACCCAAGAAAAATCAAAACCTACTAGTATAATAAAAGTGGCATTCATGAAGAGACAAAAAAACAAACAAAAAGGCTATCTACAACCTAGGAAACCAACAAATACAGAAAACAAACAGTAAATCAGAAAGCAAGGAACAAAAGACACCTAAGACATCCAAACAATAATCAATAAAATGCTAGGATTAAATCAACACTTTTCAATAATAACTCCATGTAAAAGGCTTAAATTCCCCAATTAAAAGACACAGACTGGCTGACTGGATTAAAAAGGATTGCCCAACTATATACTGCCTTCAAGAGACCCACATCACCCATAAAGACTCACATAAACTAAGAGTGAAAGGATGAAAAAAGATTTACCATGCAATCAGAAAAGAAAAACAAGCTGGAGTAGCTATTCTTACATCTGATAAAATAGACTTTAAACTAAAAACCATAAAAAGAGATAATGAGGGACACTACATAATGATAAAAGGATTGATCCATCAAGAAGATATAACGATCATAAATATATATGCACCCAATATCAGAGCAGCCAGATTTATAAAACAACTCTATTAGACCTGAAGAAGGAAACAGACACTAATACCATAACAGCAGGGGACCTGAACACCTCACTGTCGATATTGGACAGATCATCTAGGCAAAGAATCAGCAGAGAAACACAAGATCTAAACAACATACTAGAACAATTGGACTTGGCAGATATCTACAAAACATTCCACCCAACAACCTCAAAATATTCATTCTTCTCATCAGCACATGGAACATTCTCCAGGACAGATCACATATTAAGTCACAAATCAAGTCTCAACAAATTCAAAAAAATTGGAATTATCCCATGTATTTTCTCAGACCACAATGGATTAAAATTAGAAATCAATAACGAA
>NW_007726256.1:158510-159621 GCF_000696425.1 Galeopterus variegatus | reverse complement strand
GCAAATCAATAAATGTGATCCACCATATTAATAAAATCAAACACAAGGACCATATGGTCATCTCTATAGATGCTGAAAAAGCATTTGATAAAATTCAACACTCATTCTTGATAAAGACTCGCTATAAAAGTTAGGTATAAATGGAAAGTATCTCAACATAATTAAAGCCATATGTGATAAACCCACTGCCAATATCATCTTGAATGGGGAAAAGCTAAAAGCTTTTCCTTTAAGAACAGGAACCAGACAAGGATGTCCACTCTCACCACTCCTATTCAACATAGTGTTGGAAGTAGTAGCCAGAGCAATCAGAGAAGCGAGGGAAATAAAGGGCATCCAGATTGGAAAAGAGGAAATCAAACTGTCCCTCCTTGCAGATGACATGATCCTATATATTGAACAGCCTAAAGCCTCTACAAAAAAACTCTTGGAGTTGATAAATGATTGCAGCAAAGTAGCAGGATACAAAATCAACACACAAAAATCAGTAGCATTTCTATTCTTCAATAGTGAACATGCAGAAAGAGAAATCAAGAAAGCTTGCCCTTTTACAATAACCGCCAAAAAAATAAAATACTTAGGAATTGAGTTAACCAAGGATTTGAAAAATCTTTATAATGAGAACTACAAACCACTTCTGAGAGAAATTAAAGAGGACCCAAGAAGATGGAAAGATATCTCATGCTCTTGGATTGGAAGAATCAACACTGTGAAAACACCCATAATACCCAAAGTGATACACAAATTCAATGCAATCCTCATCAAAATTCCAATGACATTTTTCTCAGAAATGGAAAAAACTATCCAGACATTTATATGGAATGACAAAAGACCACACATAGCCAAAGCAATTCTGAGCAAAAAAAATAAAGCTTGAGGCAAAACACTACCTGACTTTAAACTATACTACAAAGCTGTAATAACCAAAACAGCATGGTACTGGCATCAAAACAGACACACTGATCAATGGAATAGAATAGAAATCAACCCACACACCTACAGCCATCTGATCTAAGAAGACTGTGAATGATAAATGCTGGCGAGGTTGCAGACAAAAAGGAACTCTCATACATTGCTGGTGGGACTGCAAAATGGTGCAGCCTCTATGGAA
>NW_007726256.1:149873-157859 GCF_000696425.1 Galeopterus variegatus | reverse complement strand
TATGGAAAATGGTATGGAGGTTCCTCAAACAATTGCAGATAGATCTGCCATATGACCCAGCTATCCCACTGCTGGGAATATACCCAGAGGAATGGAAATCATCAAGTCAAAGGTATACCTGTTCCCCAATGTTCACTGCAGCACTCTTTACAATAGCCAAGAGTTGGAACCAGCCTAAATGTCCATTATCAGAAGAGTGGATATGGAAAATGGGGTATATCTACACAATGGAATACTAGTCTGCTATAAAAAAGAGTGAAATACTGCCATTTGCAACAACATGGATGGACCTAGAGAGAATTATATTAAGTGAAACAAGTCAGGCACAGAAAGAGACATATCACATGTTCTCACCTATTTATGGGAGCTAAAAATTAAAAAATACACAAAAAATGGGGGGGTGGGGGGGTCGGGAGGGAAGAAGACATAACAATTACAATTCCTTGAAATTGATACCACAAGCAAACAGAAAGGACATTGTTGGGAGGGAGGGGGTAGAGGGAGGAGCAAGGGAGGTTTCGGTAATTGGCTACAATAATCAACCACATTGTATATTGACAAAATAAAATAAAATATAAAAAAAATTTTTAAAAGGCATTAAGTCTTTGATTTGGAGCTTTTTGCTTTTGATTGACTACTCAGATACTTGGCAGCTCAGCACGGTCTATCTGTACCAGCTCAGCTGAGCTCCTAACAGGCATCACCTGGGAACTAATAAAAAATGCAAAATCTTGGGCCCTATCCCAGGTGTACTGAATAAGAAACTCAGAGTGTGGCCCAGCAACATGTGCTTTAACAAACTCCCCCGGTGATTCTGATAAAAGGTAAACTTTGAGAACACTGCTTTAGAGAAATCTTCCCGTCTCTTTCAGGTACATAAATGATTTCCAGTTATTTCTTCAAGCATTTCCTAGGAGTACTTATGAGAGGAATGACCAACCAAATTCACAGGGAAATAAATATATATACAGAATATAAAGATGTATATGTTATATATATAATATAAAGATTACATAGCAAGGATAAGCATGAACTTTAAAATAGTGGTTATCTCCTGGCAAAGAGGAAGCATGATGATACCAGAGAGGAGAACACAGGGGGAATGCATTATATTTGTAATGTTTACTTCTTAAGCTCAATTGTGGATATTTATAATACTATTCTCTATAGTTTATGAGTTGGTAGAAACATGTCATAACACCACAGGATATAAATGGTATTAAGTGGCATGTATTCTTCAGCTTGCTTTTCTCACTCCACATTGTTTTTGATATCTATGTTGAGAGGTATAATTGTGATTCACTACTTCTTGCTGTTTGATAGTACTCCGCTGTATGCAATACACTATCTGGATGGGACATTTCTATTACTGGACTTCTGTAGCTACATAAGCTATTAATAGCAGAACCATGTAATATATTATCTTTCCTCTTCCTTTCCACATAGCATTCTCCAACCCCAGAGTTAATGGCTGTCTTGCTTCTTTGCTTCATTTTCTATGTACCCAAAAATCTCCCCCAGTTTTGTGAATCTTCTCTCAATAGATTTAAATGCCCGCAATCGTCCATTGATTTCATCTTCTTGAAAAAAATCTCCCCAGATTCTTCTGACTTCTGTTCTGAACTGGCTGTTCAAGAGGCCATCTATTCAGCTGTCAGACTGGGATTTTCATTTTCCCTACCCTGAAGGTTCTCTTCACCTCTCTCTCATGGTAGATTTTCTAATTCCTACATCTTATGTCTTCTCTTCTAGTTCTTTCTCTTATTTTTGGTGGTGAGCATACTACAGGGAGCTTCTTGAGAACGGATGAATGGAGACAGCATGCCTAAAAATGTCTTTAATCTATGTTTATAATTAGTAGTTTTGCTGGGTATAGAATTCTAGGTTAGAAATAATTTTCCTTCAGAGATTGAAGGTGTTGTTCCATTGCCTCTTAGCTTCAGGTTTTGCTCGTTTCAACAGCAAAACTGATTTTTTCTCTCTGGAAGCTTGTACAATCTTTTGTTTCCAGGGTTCCACAATTACCCAATAATATGTCTTGGTATCTGTCTATTTTTATCCAATATGCTAGACACTTGGTGTGCCCTTTCATTCTGAAAACCCATGTACTCAGTATCAGAAAACTTGATGTATTTCCCTTATTTCCTGCCCTCTATTTTTTCTTTTATTTCATCCTAGAACTCTTATTGTTCAAGTACTGGGCCTCTTGGACTGATTCTCTAATATTTTCCCCTTTTTTCTTAATATTTTAATTGAGTTAACTCACATGGTAAAGTACACAAAACTTAAGTATACAGCTCAAAGAATTTTTACATGTGTAGACACTTGGGGAACCACCCCATATCAATATGCCTTCCTGTATTATACTCACCCAATAGGCAGTCACTATTAGGACCCATGACTATAGTTTTGTCAGCCCTTTTACTTCATATAAATGGAAGCATGTACTATATACTCCTTGTGAATGGTTTCTTTCACTCAATAATCATGTTTTCAGATTCATCCATGTTGCATGTAGCCAATTTGTTATTTTTATTGCTAAAAGTTCTCTAATTTTATTAACTTTCTATCCTACTTCATATCTCTCTCTAATTTTGTATATTTTCTGAGAGATTTCCTCTTCATTTTCTAACCCTTTATTCAATTATTTTTTAAACTTTAAAAAAAAATTTCCACAAGCTAATTTTAATTCCCTGAATGTTCCTACTTACAGGAACAAATGTATGTGTGTATAAAAATCTTGGTTTAGTTTCATTTTCTATTATCTCCCAAGATATTAATTATATTTTAGTTTAGCTTTTTTAATTTTTTTCTTCTCCCTGAAAGTCTCTGTGTTCTCCAAGTTTCCAAGTTGCTTTTATCTGTTGTGTTTTTTTTTGTTTTTGTTTTTTAAATGTCAAATGCTTTCTTCCAATGCCTAATGATGTTTGGCTGTCTGCTCAGATTCAAGAGTAGGGCAACAAAAAGCTAAGTGTAAGGTCAGTAGAATGGATGGAGATTGTCCTCACTGGTATTCACAAAAGGATGATCTGACTGAGCCATTTCATTGAGTAACACCCTAGGAATCTATAAGTCTTTCTTTTCTGGACTTAGATTTGCTAAAGAAAACTCTTTCAATCTCTTTCTTGGATCATCTATGCCTAATTATCAATATGCTGAGGGCTAAGAGAAGACTGTAAGTGTCAATATTCAGTATACAAAAATTTCATTTATTAGCTCTGATTTCAATCTGGTACCCATCTGCCCTTCTGCCTTCTACTGTTTTATGGTGTTCGAAGTCCTAGGACCCTTATTTTTCTCTCTACAGAAGATATGCCTTTCGTCTTCGGCCAAGCAGGAAAGGCACTGTAGCCCAGCTGCATGGTGAGGAGGATGGGATCTTTGAAGCCAACTGCTGCTTAAATAGATTTTAAAATCAATTCTCCTGTTTGTAACCCCATTTTAACTCCTACTTCCAGAAGTCCCCACTGTTTCCAATTTCTGAGTTTTATGGGATGTATTACCATAATACTGGTATGTAAATCAGGTTTTTGTCAGTTTTCTCCACTGTAAACTTACAATTGAGCTTTCTCAGGTCTAAATTGGTTAGCACTCATCCATCTGCCTTCCAGCTTCCAAATTTTGTAACTTATCTCCTCTCCTATTTTCTTTGCCCTTGTGAGTTTATTTATTTAAGAATTCCCTTTACTTTCCTTTTAGAAGGGCTTTGGGAAAGATCTGGGCTATCTGCATGTGTTTAATTTGCTATGTCTAATCAGAAGTCCTTACTACTTTTTTGCTATGTTTCAAAAATGAATATAAAATTCACAAAGCAAGAAATCTAATTTCTAAATTTAGATTGTAGCTGTCCCTTTCCAAACTGAGCTTTTCTATAAGCTTCTTCTATCTACCAAAGTACAAGCCATAGAAAAGAGAAAAATTCAAATCAACTAATCAGTTTATCTAAACAAAACCAATGAACTCATATGACAGATATTTTACCATGATTTAAAATGCACAGATATTTTAGAATAATTTAGAATATGACTGAATAACCTGCTAAATTCCAATACATGTAATCAAGATATTTTTCTTTTATTACTATGATTGAATTAAGTTAATTTATTCAGTCTATAATATAAAGCTATTTATTTCTGTGGAATATAAATTTTATTAGCCACTATCATAACTCACTGCTATATTGCAGATTATCAGGACCACCTAAGTTCATTAACAGGGTGTTTTAGTTACCAACTCATTATCTTCTTAAGAATAAAACACTTTTTAAATCAGATGTCTAAAGGATAAGAAACCTAGAAAATTCACATATCATTTAATTTTGAATTAAGTTTAATTCAACATACTAATTGATATTTAAAATATTTATGTTTTGAACAATCTTTTTAAAAAACAGTATAAAGAATCAAATGTGAAGCAGTTATATAGTGTTCTTTCCGTGGCCGTCAAGAAATGATTGCTGAGAAAGTGAAAACTATTCATAGTTTAAATAAATATATTTGATGCTGTTAAGTAATTAGTTCTTATCATAAACCTACTTTGCTCCTAATAATTAAAATTCACTCTGCATCAGTTGCTATGCCTGCATAACCTCATTGAACAATAAATTCCTCAAGTTCTGCCATGAAGGATGTGGCCAGCCTGAGGTCTTTATTTTGAAAATAGGGAGAAAAATGTATAATTTTCCAGTTCATAAATGTCTAATCAACACTAGGAATTGCTTTGCAATCTATAGCAACAGTTTTACTCTCAGAGTCCTAAGAGACTGAGGCTTTTTATTTGGCTTTCATTTCCTTATCCCTCTAATAAATGAAAACATTCTTGATAAGAACCATTTCAGCAGGGCTCACCTCAGGCAGATTGGCTCCAACTATAAATAGTAAGATCTGCCATCTGCTGTTCTATTCTTGTGCTGAATGCAGTGCTGGCATTGTGTTCACACTTCACTGGTGCCAGGCCTGATGTTGTATAGCCAGCGGCAGCAGAAAATAATAGTGCAAGACAGAGATAATGAGGTGAAGAACAGAAATGGTACTACTATAATTAACTGCTGTTTTGATATTCACCACAATAAAGCATACACAATGGTGCCAAGAGCCTAAAGCCACATTTCATCCTAGCCTCATAAACGGGTTTGAAATCAAACTGTTGTCAAAGCCCAGTGACTTTACAACACTGAGGATTCATTAAAATGCAAGGAACCTATGCACAGTTAGCAATATGTGTTTGTCATGTTAGCAAGAGACTCAATAGATATACCACATATTCTTTATTCTAATGGTATTTAATGAGGCATTTTTTTTTTATAATCATGGGTATTTTCCTTTTCTGTTTTTAAAAAGATAAGCTTGCTTTAACACTTCCACAGTCAACAATAATGAAAAAGCCCTTTTACTGTACCTGACCCTTCCCCACTCTCTTAGTTCTAAAACCCCAAGCAAATTTTAATTTCATACACAGCTCCCATTATTCCTCTTGGGATCTTTTGAATCCTCAGCTACTGTGAGATACAGACTTTTCTTCCAGTCTTGCCCATTAAATACATCTGACCTATTTTAAATAGAAAGTGACTACTATCAAGGCAGTCATTTGTATGCTGGAGTTGAGGAGGAATGTACAGAAGGCTACTGCCATATTGTATATTTCTATATCAGTAATCATGTTATTCCTATATCAGTAATTAGTGAAGCCATTAGTTTATTTATACAAGCAATGGCCAACTCCAGGAGGCACCATTCACTACCGGTAGAAGTACCATTCATCTAGAACACAATGTGAACAGTGTCTTCTTGAGATGTAAAACATGGCAGTACTAAACGTATAATTAACCCTCAAGATGAGATGAGTACAGAATATATAGATAGTTCAATGCTATGGCCGTCAACCCTGGCCACACCTCTGAAACACCTGGAGAGTTAGTTAAAAATACTCTTGCCTGCTCATTCCAGATCAGTTAAATAAAATTCTCAGGTGATCAAAATCTCAGGTACTGGCATTGTTTTTTGTTTTTTAATGTTTTGTCTGTTTTAACCTTCTCCGGTGATATTAATACACAACCGGGGTTGAAAACCTCTAATCTAGTGATATCCATATCTGATCTAAAGCCTTTCAAGACAAAAACAAATGATTTAACCTTCTGTATCCATTGACATCCCAAAATATTTTACCTAAAACTTTTTACCTAGCTTTAACATTTTAAAAAATCAGTAATATTCTTTTTTCTTTTTTGGCGGCTGGCTGGCAATCTGAACCCTTGACCTTGAGGTACTGAGCTCTTAGCAACTGGGCTAACTGGCCAGCCCTAAAAATCAGTAATATTCTTAGCTGATAAATGCTAACGAGCATCAAATATAAAGAATTCTGTCGATGCAAAATAACATTCAATGTCACCTTTGTAAAGGTATAAAATAGAGGGAGTTAAGGAATGTCAATGTAATAAATCCAGAGACTGTGAAATATTCTTCATGAGAGAAACAGATTTACTGAGTTGAGTGGGTGCCATCTGGAAGGCTCTACTATAACCAAATAGCATTTACATTCAATATCTATACCTGATTTTTTACTTCATAATAAGGAAGGTGGAAGTTTAAAAGGTACAGCCTGACTTCTACAATGTATTTATACGGTATCTGTATCTCTGGATACAGACTTTTAAAAAACTTTCCTTCCTAGAAGTTGTATCAATAGTCCTCCAGAACTGCAGTTATATAACCTGTTTGCTCCAGATCTATAATGTTCTATCACCTGTCTAGTCACTTGCCAGGAGAGAATTTCAGGCCCCCTTAGAAATAACGATGGGGGCCCTTACAAGGATTTTCAATCCTGCTTTTAAATTTCCCCTTACAAAACATATTTGAAATGAATAAATATTTTCCATGAATGCTTAACTCAATAATGTAATAAGAACAATTTTAATAACATATGTTAAAGATTAAGCTAGATTATATCACCATAATATCTCAGTAATGATAATAATGTTATGCCTTAATGAAATATAATTCATAACTGTACCTGACCCCATCCCTTAGTGAAGCTGTAAGGATTTTCCAATATGTTCTTTTTTGAAATAATTTATTATTAGCTCCACATTTGAAAATAATTACACACTAATACTTGAATTCAGAACTATATTAATATGCATTTTACAGCATCTACAATTTTAAAAATTACTGCTCAAATCTCTGGGTTCAAATCTCAGCTCTGCCACTTACTAGAGCTAGTTATTTAACCTTGTTAAGCCTCAGTTTCCTTACCTATAAAAAGAGGGTAATTATAACACTCTTGTTTTGAGAATTAAATGAGAAAATTCATATAGTTTTAACATAGTGTGCACTTAGTAAATATTATCCACTATAATGATCTATTATGATTGAATCATGATAAACTGGTCTAAATTTGGCCTTTACATTAGAATAACAGCCATCATTTTAAAGTTGTTCTTCATATTAATGTCAAAAATATAATGCTTCAGTCTTAAAGTCTCTTATCTCTATTTTGATTAACAAAGATTTAGCACATGCCCAAGAAATGTTTCCAACTGATCTAAACGACAAAAATCAAACTCAAATTCAAGACAGAGTGCTACCTGGATTATTTTTCTATTCTTTTTATTAAATTTTTAAATTTTTATTTATTATTAGCATATTCATTCTTACAAATCATGATTTCTTTATGTCCTTTGCTCGACCTATCACTTCCCAAACTCCCTCCCTCACCCACCCCCATCCCTAGTGTCCTTAGGTTTGTTCTCTCCCTCTGAAAGTTCAACATATTATGTGGTCTTTTCTTTCTTCCTCTCCTTCATTTCTTTCTTATTCCCTCCTTCCCTCCCTTCCCTCCTTCCTACCAGCCAGTCATGAGTGAGAACATTTGGCATTTCTGTTTCTTTGTCTGGCTTATTTCACTTAATGTAATTTCCTCCAGACTCGTCCATGTTGCTGCAAATGGCAGAATTTCATTCTTTTTATGGCTGAGTAGTATTCCATTGTG
>NW_007726256.1:140311-149150 GCF_000696425.1 Galeopterus variegatus | reverse complement strand
AGAATTTCATTCTTTTTATGGCTGAGTAGTATTCCATTGTGTATATATACCACATTTTCTTGATCCAGTCATCCACAGATGGACACTTAAGTTGGTTCCATATTTTGGCTATTGTAAATAGAGCTGCGATGAACATGGGCATGCATATATCCCTTCAACATGATGATTTCCATTCCTTTGGATATACACCCAGCAGTGGGATTGCTGGATCATATGGTAGTTCTATTGAATTATTTATCCTTTAAAAATAAAAATAATTTCCAGACCTATACCTTTAACATTATTATGACTAATGAGAAAGACTATTTCTATTTACAGTAAACTTTACTGTATGTGTCAGTCAGTAGGCACAGAGTATGTGTCAGTCAATAGGCACAGAGCACTTCATACATCTAATCATGGTGGGTTACTAAAGTTTAAAAATACCATTACTGGGCCAGCCCGGTGGCGCACTGCGCTAGTGCGCCGCTTGGGAAGCGCGGAGGCGCTCCCACCGAGGGTTCGGATCCCACATACAGACTGGTTCCCGCTCACTGGCTGAGCGAGGTGCGGGGGCAACACCGAGGGTTGCGATCCCGTTGCCGGTCCCGGTCCGGTACGGGGGCGACACTGAGGGTTGCGATCCGTTGCCGGACACGGAAAAAGACAAAAAATAATAAAAATAATAAAAATAAAAATACCATTACTGTTCTTAAGGAACTTGCAATTCAATGAAAAATATGTAAGTATGATTGCAACAATAACAAACACATAGAAAGTAACTAACAACAGGTGTGTGTATTAGGGGCATATGTGGAAACTGACCAATTTGCAAATGAGACAAATCCATCTTCCAACTACAGGATAATTCTTAAGATCTCTCAAAACTATTAAACTTATAACCTCAAACTATAGGTAAGCAGAAAAAAGAACTCTCCTGCCAAGTGGGAACAGGCTTTGTGGGAGGGCTGAATAAATCACACACACACACACACACACACACCCTCATTTGCAAAGCTGGAATAGTTTAAGTACCCTCTAATTGATTTTTTTTTTTTTTTTTTTTGTCCTTTTTGAGACCGGCTGCACCGTGCTCAGCCAGTGAGCGCTGTGAGCGCACTGGTCATCCCTATATAGGATCCGAACCCGCGGCGCAGCGCCGCATCTCCCGAGTGCGCCACAGGCTCGGCCCCCCTCTAATTGATTTTAAGATTTTTGCCTAATCTTATTTCAGGAGCAGATCATTTGAACTCAAATTCAAGAAAGAGTGCAAATGTGGTGGATATTTTGAATTAATTTAACTTGTTCTTAATATTTGTCAACTCCTTTAGATTATCTATAACTACAGTACCTACTTCATAGGATTATTTTAAGAAATAAATGAAATAATCCTTGCTGAGTTTAGCACATCACCCAGCACTAGCAAGTGCTCATTACTGGTTAGTGATTCTTCTTCTCATTATTATTCAATAAATAATATACATGAGTGCTAGCAGATTTTACTACTCGTGGCCCTGACAGTCCATCAAGTGCCTTTATGCACATTAGAAAAAGCACCCCTCTCCCTCAATTGGTAGGTATAATCCCAAGGGAGGATGCACACCTGAGAGAGTTGAGTAGCAACCTACCTCCTCAGCCAGCATCCCTTCCATAGTGTATCAGCCCTGATTAGAATACCTGCAGGTGGGCGGGCAGAAAACTTCTCCTGAGTTATAACAAACTGAGTTATAAGCAGAGGTTGAAATAAGGAAAAGAACATTACAAAATAGAAAAGTTAGGAAATAGATCAAAGAAGTTTCTTCAAAGCCAGAGAAAGACAGGTAAATTTTAAAAATAATATTTCATAAACAAGATTATTTTATTTCAGTAGATTATGAACTAAGATGTAACAGGAGAAGAAGGAAACATCTAGACAGGGAAGAGAGGGTCAATGGGTAAAATCCTGAAGGAACTTGGTAGAATCACACACACACACACACACACACACACACACACACAAAAAAAAAAAAAAAAAAAAAATGGGAGATTCAGATGTTATGGGTAGAGAGTGAATCGGTGTGAAGGAGTGAATCAGATCCAGCTCCTGGTTGTAAGTCTTTATGCTCATATAACTAGAGTTATACACTATACTACAAAACTTAAATACTGGTGGGCTGATTCTCAGAAACACACACCTGTAAACAAAGGCAATACTTGTTCACCAGAGCACTACAACTGATCTCCACAGTGAGAAGTTCAGACCTATGAAGGCAGATTGCAGAGGCTCTTTCCAGCAAACTGCCACTGCATCTAGATAGCTGGGACTGGTTAGTTTCACAAGTTTCTCTAACAAAAGCTTTACTTAGTCAAATTCACTAAGGATCCTTAGCAAAGTTTTCTCTCATTTCTTTCCTCTTTGCTATTTATATTTGTCATCCTCATCCTGACTAAATGTTTATCATTATTCATGCCTACTCTGTCCCTCCCTGGTCCACTACACCATTCTGATGGTCACTTACATTTCTTTCCTCTTTGCTATTTATATTTGTCATCCTCATCCTGACTAAATGTTTATCATTATCCATGCCTACTCTATCCCTCCCTGGTCCACTACACCATTCTGATGGTCACTTAGTTCTTGGGAATAGTGAGTTAACTCTCCTATATCCTTCACGTTTTTGTTGATTGTTCCTTTATTTTCTCACCTTAACTAGAATCTGGCTTTCTCTCTCAACCTCTCCTATGCAAATTATTTCTTATGCCATAAACCACTCCTTAGCTCCTCTTTGCCAATTACAGACCACTGTTCTATCACCTCCTTTTTCAGGTCCTAGCCATCCATTTCTACCAATCTATTCCCTCCCTAATAACCCACCTCAATGGACTGTTTCACCTTTTATTTAATAGCTGAAACATTAGCGTCTGCCCTATTCCATTTCCTCAAAGGTGACCTTAATAGCCACACTGCCAAACTTCAGTGATCTTCATATCTATCCACTCCAACCATCCACCGTCACTACTATCCTAATAAATATGAACTGCTACATATCCCAGACTCTGAACACTGTAACTCTCAGCTCCATTTCCTCTGATTCCTTGTTCTAGTAAATACTCCTCATAATCTCCCTTTAATTCATCAAAACCCTTTTGGTTTCACTTGCTTTTCTACCCAGCCCCATTTGCAACCATTTCAAATATGTCATCAACAGTATACCATATTCCTTCTCCTCTTGAAATTCTGCCATAAAAAATACACTAATTTCCAACCATGAATATTTTCTCATCTATTTTCTTTATTTATTGTCTTCGTTTCTTTACTCTGAATTCCAGGATTCCAAGCATTACTAAAGAAGTCACCAACCCATGCTTCATGGGCCTAAAATAAACGCATATCTAACTTCAGTGTGGCCTTTCCTACTGCCGAGCAATCCACGTAGTCTTTTCTCTTGTCCTTCCAATCAAGTTCACATTTCCCACAATGGTCATTTTAAATGTTTTCTACTCTAACTCCAAATTCCATCACACCTACTCTTAATCTTAGCAGATTACCTTACTTTTAACTGAAAAGCTGAAATTCTTTCAACGTTCCTCTTCTTCACTTCACACCTCCTTAAATCATCATACATTGTCTCTTATTTACTGGCTATTTAGAATTGTCCTTCTTGCTTTTTAGTGTAAACCTCTGGACATGTGTCTCTCCACTCACCCCTATCTTCTCAATCAGTTCTGTGAACAATCTCTTGCATCTTTGTTTCCATAAATAGATTTTTTCCTTTGGTGAACAAACAAAATAACCTCCCTTAACTTTAAGAGTCCCTCTCAAGATACTATCTTTTCACCCCTTTTTTGTGGGTTTAAGCCACAACTGACTGGGTCTCCAAAGTGAGGTGCTGGCAACCAGGGAGTATATGCTATGATCCACTTACGGGTAGAACAAAATATTTAAAACTTTTAATATTTATTTTAATCTATTTTATTTATATTTTGCACACTTTAAGATGAGTGCAATAGCATATGCATGTAACTCATAAATATATGCATATATGAGTGCAGTAGGTTATACATATAAATCATATATAATAAATTTACAAAAATCAGACGTATGTGCTCAAATATATTTTACTGACATGGTATGCATTCTAAAAAGCCTGGAGAACGTCCAACTGCAGCTCATAGCTGAGGGGAGTGACTGAGGCCTCTACTATCACCCAGTGTAGGATTTAATGCCTCCAATTTCTTGTCTGGACATGGATTTAAGAGCAGAGAAGGAATACTGCTGAATTTGAACCTCCCTTTTCAATGGGAAAGAAGAAAACACAATGTTGGGGGGGGAATCCCACTAGTGTAAGCAACTGTGAAAACCCGAGTATAGCAATCAAGACTCCCTAACACTGAAGCACTGCTATGGTCTGAATGTTTGTGTTACCGCCAAATTCATGTGTTGAAACATAATCACCAATGTAATGGTATCAGGAGGTAGAGCCTTTGAGAGGTGATTAGATCATAAAGGCAGAGCCCTCAGCAATATGTCAGTGCCTTATTAAAAAATAATCCCCGAGAGATGCCTTGCCCCTTTTACCATGTGAGGACACAGTGAAAAAGCACCATCTACCAACCAAGAAACAATCCTCACCAGACACTCAATCCGCTGGTGCCTTGACCTTGAATTTCCCAGCCTCCAGAACTGTGAGAAATAAATTTCTGTTGTTTAGAAGCTACCAGTCTACGGTATTTTGTTATAGCAGCCAGAACTAAGAAAAGAACCATAGGTTGGTATACATGCACATGCTCACTAGATGGTGTCTGATAGGAAAACAGATATCCTTGAAACTTAATAAACGGGCCCTCAGACCATGTCAGAGGATGCTCAAGGTCAAAACTATTTCTTGCTAATAGAAGATGTTATTTGCCTTTCACTTTCTTTCCCTCATGAGTGTATAATGGAGTTTTTCAGAGGCCACATGACATGTAACAATGCAACAGAGCAAATGCAGAAGCAGATCTGAGATTCTAACTGTCTTACATTAAGCAAGATATTAAAGAGAATTGCAAACTGATCCAACAATCCCACTGCTGGGTATGTAACCAAAGGAAATGAAATCAGTACAAGTATGTCAGTATATCAGAGAGATATATGCACTCCTCTGTTCACTGCAGTACTATTCACAATGGCTAAGATAAGCAATCAACATTAAGTGTCTATCAACGGATGAATGGATAAAGAAATTGTGGTTTATATGGACAATGGAATACTATTCAGCCATAAAAAGAAGGAAATCCTATCATTCATGACATGGATGAACCTGAAGGATATCATGTTAAGTGAAATAAACCAGGCACAGAAGGAATGTAAAAAGTTGAAATCAGAGGGTAAAAAGGAGAATGATGGTTACCAGGAATGGAGAGAGGAAGAGAATAAGAAGATCTTAATCAAAGAATACAAAATTTTGTTAGATAGGAGGAATAAGTTCAAGAAATCTATTGTATAACATGGTGACTATAGTTAATAACAATGCATTTCATTCTTGAAAACTTCTAAGAGAATTAAAAATTTTTTTAAATCTGCAAAATATGTACACCACCACCACACTTATCACTAAATTATTTTGATATTAGAACATAATTATTTTTCATAAAATGTTATTTTAACACATAATGGGCTTAATAATTTTTTTTCAATAAATTAAAAACATTTTCTAAAATTTCTCAGTTCTGATTTTTAATATGGGAAATATCAATAAATAACATCCACACAAAAACTCTTTGGGGTCCTCAATAATTTTTAAGAATGTAAAGCAGTCCTGGGACTAAAATGTTTGAGAACTGCTTCAACAGACACATAAATTAGATTCTCAGGGCCCAGGCTGCAAATTTGGATCCAATGAAAAACCTGTCAAAAGAAATTGTGATTAAAAAGAGTGTGGTGCAATAGAAAATGCCTTGTGAAAATAAAGGACAATCATCTTGATTTAGAAACCAAGGTTAGCTAATATAAAAGGACCAGGAAAACAAAACTCTACTGTGAAACTCTGAAGCTCCTGAGAATATAGTTTCTGCCTTCACCTTCTTATGCACAGAATTTGGCCACTTAGGCATTTACTTCGATAATAGTGACTGGTAGTGTAATATTTAATTAAGTGAGTGTAGTGGATTGAATTATGTCTCCCAAAATTCAGTGGAGCTTGAATTGTGTCCCTCAAGTTTTATGTATTAGAAACTTGGTCCCCACTGTGACTGTTAAGAGGGTGGGAAATCCTATTATGGTAATTGAAAGAAAGGTGGAGCTTTGAAGAGGTGATTGGATTGTAAGACTGTGCAGTAGTAAACAGCTTAAAAGTGGTGATCAGGGGCGTAGTTCTGAGGGCTCTAAGAAGAGTGAATGAGGTGGTTACTGTCTGCTCTCTCAGCTTCCACCATCTTGCAACATGAGACCCCTGGGTCACCGTCACTACCACCAGATGGACTTTGGACTTCCCAGCCTCAGAAACTGTAAGCAATAAGTTTTGTTTTTCTTTGTAAGTCACCCAGTTCCAGGTATTTTTTTATAAGCAACAAAACAGACTAATATGTTAGTTATATTTAACTCATTATAAAAATTAGCAAACTATATGAGTTATAACCTATAGCAAATTACCCTCCCCATCTCATAGTCTTTATTTCTTTATTTTTTAAATTTTTATTTTGAAATACTTTAAGACCCACAAGAAGTTGCAAAAATAGTACAGAGAGTTCCTATGTACCTTTCACTCAGCTTCTCCCAGCTCCCCACAGTGATATCTCATCTTACATAATCATGGTACATTGTCAAAACCAGGAAAATGACATGGGTACGATACTATTAACTCAGAATCAGACTTGATTTGGATTTTACCAGTTTTTATATGCAATAGCTGTATTGACTAGTTTGGTTTTCTGCTGCATAGTTCTATGACATTCTCTCATACAGATTTTGTAACCATCAGCATATAGACCTGTTCCAATCAGCACAAAGACCCTCCCTCGTGTTAACACTTTATAATCACACTCTCCCTTCCTATCGCCTAGCGACCACTGATCTGTTATCCATCACTATAATTATAATTTTGAAAATGTTATATAAATGGAATCATATAGTGTAGGTAACCTTTTAAGATTGGCATTTTTTGCTCAACATAATACCCTTGAGATCAATTCAAGGTGTCATATTTATCAGTAGTTCATTCCTTTTAATTACTGCGCTACTCTTTTTTAAGAATGTACCACAGATTATTTATTCATTCACCAATTGAAGGACAATTTGGCTGTTTCCAGTTTTGGGCCATTACAAATAAAGCTACTATGAATGTTCCTGTACATACTTTTGCATAAACCTGTCTTCATTTTTCAGAGCTAAATACCTGAAAGTACAATTGGCAAGCTGTATAGCAAGTGTATGGCTAACTTGATTAAAAAAACTGCCAAACCATTTTCCAGAGAGGCTGATAAATCCATGAGCAATGTATGAGAGTTCCAGTTGCTCTGGATCCTGTCAGCACTTGGTATTTTTAATATTGTTTATATTATCCATTTAAATAGGTTTGTAGTGGTATCTCATCATAGCTTTAATTTGCATTTTCCTAATGGCTAAGGATTCTGGACATTGTTTCTTCTGCTTATTTGCCATCCAATATAGCATTTCTGGTGAAGTAAATGGTGACTGCAAATCTCTTTAATATCTGGTTTAATATAAGACAGTTTTAAAATCTGTTTCTGCATTCACTGAGTTGCATTATCTCATGTCAAGTCTTTTGCCTATTTTCCAACTGGACTGGTTTTCTTACTATTCAGTTAGAGTGTTCTTTATTTTTAATTGACACATAAAAATTGTACAAATTTATGGGGTACAGTGTGATATTTCAATGCATGCGTAATAATCAAATTAGAGTATCAGCAAATCCATCATCTCAAACACTAATTTCTTTGTGTTAGGAATATTCAAAATCCTCTCTTCTGGCTATTTTAAAATATACAATCAATTGTTGTGAACTATAGTCACAATACAGTGCTACTAAAACTTATCTTTTTTATCTAGCTGTAATTGTGTGTCCATTTAACAATGGATACCCTTCCCAGCCTCTAATAACCACTAATCTACACTCTACTTCTATGAGATCAACTTTTTTAGCTTCCACATGAGTGAGAACGTGTGGTACCTTCTCTTTCTGTGCCTGGCTTATTTCACTAAACATAATGTACCCAGGCTCATCCATACTGCTGTAAATGACACAATTTCACTTTTTTTTTTTTCATGGTTAAATAGTATTCAATTGTGCCTATATACCATATTTTCTTTAACCATTAACACACTGATGTACACTTAGGTTGATTCCATATCTCAGCTATTGTGAATAGTGCTGCAATAAACATGGGAGTGCAGATATCTCTTTGACATACTGATTTCATTTACTTTGGATACATACCCCGTAGTGGCATTGTCAGGTCATGTAGTAGTTCTATTTTTAGTTTTTTTGATCTTCCATATTGTTTTCCATAATGCCTGTACTAATTTATATACCCATCAACAGTGTATGAGTTCCCCTTTCTCTGCATCCTTCCCAGTATTTGCTGTTGTTATCTTTTTGATAACAGCCAATGTAACTGGGGTGAGATGGCATCTCACTGTGGTTTTAATTTGAATTTAGCTCATTGTTGGTAATGTTGAGCATTTTTTCATATACTTGTTGGCCATTTGTAGGTCATTTTTTGGGTTTTTGTTTCTTTGCTTGTTTGTTTTTGTTTTTTGCCATTGAGTTGTTTGAGTTCCCTGTATATTCTGAATATTAATTCCTTGTCAGATAGTTTGTAAATATTTTCTCCCATTCTACAGGTGTCTCTTTACTTTGCTAATTATTTCCTTTGCTGT
>NW_007726256.1:134456-139744 GCF_000696425.1 Galeopterus variegatus | reverse complement strand
TTGCGATCCCGTTGCCGGTCCCCGGTACGGGCGCGACACCGAGGGTTGCGATCCCGTTACCGGTCAGTAAAAAAAAAAAAAAGACAAAAAGGAAAAAAAAAAAAAGTCAACTTTTCATTGATCTTTTGCATTTTTTTTGCCTCAACTGTGTTTATTTCTGTTCTGATCTTTATTATTTCTTTCCTTCTACTAACTTTGGGTTTGGCTTACTCTTGTTTTTCTAGTTCCTTGAGGTACATCATTAGGTTGTTTACTTGAAATCTTTCTACCTTTTTGATGTAAGCATTCATTGCTATAAACTTCCTTCATAATACTGCTTTTGCTGTATCCCATCGGTTTTGGTATGCTGTATTTCTATTTCCATTTGATTCATGAATTTTTTTTAATGTCTTTCTTAATTTCTTCCTTGACCTATTAGCAGTTCTGGAGCAATTTCCATGTATTTGTACAGTTTCCAAAGTTCCTCTCATTATTGATTTCTAGTTTTATTCCATTGCGGTCAGAAAAAAGATTTGATATGATTTCAATTTTTAAAAATTTGCTGAGACTTGTTTTGTGGCATAACATACAGTCAATCCTAGAGAATGTTCCACGTGTTGATGAAAAGAATGTGTATTTGTGTTCCACGTGTTGATGAAAAGAATGTGTATTTGTGCAGTTGTTGGATGAAATATTTTGTAAATGTCTGTTAGGTCCATTTAGCCTATAGTGAAGTTTAAACCTGATGCTTCTTTGTTGATTTTCTGTCTCAATGATCTGTCCAATGCTGACTACCTATTACTGTAATTGAAGTCTATCTCTCTCTTTAGATCTAATAATATTTGCTTTATATATTTGGGAGCTCTGGTGTTGGGTACATATCTCATGACCTTTAACTGCTATGGAACTCTTCCAACATCAAGCTTCTTGAAGGAGTGGTACAGTTGCTATTCCACTTTTTCCTCATCTCTTGTCCCTTTAACATCTGGCTTCTACATCAACATCCTTACCTAATTGTTTAAAGGTGGTAAACAAATCTCACTAACACAAGGATCCCCCTTTCACTTTTTTAGGCTTAAAATATAACACATTTCATGATTAAAAAATCAAACAGCACAAAACAGCCCATGATTCCTCTTCCCAGAAGCAACTTTCTTCCCTAACATTAATAAGTAGCACTGTGCCTAAATATCCATATACTTACATTGCTATTTCTTGAGTTATTTATTTTAGATTTTGTGCTATAACTTCCTTCTCTGATAGCTGAAACTTCATTTTTAAATAAATAGCAGCATTCACTTTAACCACCTTTTAGTTTTCAAAATCCTCTCCTCCTTTGACTTTCATGACACTGTGTCACCCCCAAATAAACTATAAACTCATACAAATATGTACAACTCATTTTGTTAGTTTGGCTTTAAAACTTAAGGGTGCTTTAAATAATAATGTCTCTGTTACTGATCTAACAAAGATCTGTTATTTGTACTATACATATTAAATAAGCAAGTTTATAAATAAATAAAATTAATAATTTTAAATAATTTAAGTATACCATTAGGAAAAATTCTACATTTAAATAGATAAACTGTGAATAAATGTTAAATTTTTTAAGCATCTCCTACATGAATGAAAACACAATGTCAGTAACATAGTTTAGCTATAATAACATAATGACTTCTTAGAAAAGTGGCAATTTACAAACAGCTATTAGGCTCAAAGTTTATTTAGTTAGCAAATAATCCATTCAATGGCAGACACTATATTTCAAACCAGATAAATCATATTTAAAATTATATTTAAAAAATATTATTGAGGATTCATATCGCCATACCAGCTAGCCGCAACAAGAAAATATTGAGGGAGGCTACAGAATCAATGTTTTAAAAGCACTTAATGAAAATAAATAAATGAATAATGCACTTAAGGGGTACTAACTATCTGGGCCCCATATGAATTATTAACATTGAAATAAAAGCACAGTATGATTATAATATTAACAACTATCATGAAGTCTTCCCTTAATGCATATGTATGATCTTCCGGCATTATAGTGCTATGGTAGAAACTCATTCTGAAGGAGAACTGACGGTATCAGAGAGGCTTAATTCCATTGCATTATAGTGCTAGAGCACTATAGATAGAGAATGTGAGCAGGAGCTACAAAACTAGTATATAAGTCTTTGTATTTAAAACATAACTATCCTGAATAACATATTTATTTTATATATGTACATGTTTAAAAATTCATTTTTCTCTAAGCAGAACAATCTAGCTGAAAGCAATGTCTTCAGCATTTTGGGTTCCAGAAAGGAGTACATTTAACACCACTGTCACAGAGGCCACCCAATTCACCAGGTGAGCCATACAGATCCAGGTAAGTAAAATTCTGGTTTACCTCAATACCCCATTCTGAATTCTTTGCCTGCTACCCAAGTCCAAATTTAAAGAAGATTGAAGAAAGACTGAAGGCTTACAATGTGGTCATTATACTCTGAACTCATGGCTTTTTATACATGGAAAGATGATGAATTTCAGCTGTCCCATGCACTTCCAAGAAGGGGGTGTTCTGCAGCATAACATGTAAATTCTAGTATAGTCTTAAGCACTAACTTCTTATGTACGCATGTCCCTATTTTAGAATAAAATGGTCTAAAATACCTGCCATCATTCATTTTAGAAATTATGTGAAATGTTAGTTAAAACATACATATCAAGAACAAGTTCGCTGGAAGCCACTGTAAAAGTGGTAATATTACCACTACCACTGTCCCTGAGAATAACGTCAGCTATTAGCTACCACTGTGAATAGAAATACTATGCCAGAAATGGACCGGCCCCATGGCTCACTTGGGAGAGTACGGCGTTGGGAGCGCAGAGGCTGCGGGTTCGGGTCCTATGTAGGGATGGCCAGTGCGCTCACTGGCTGAGCGTGGTGCTGACCACACCATGCTGAAGGTTGCAATTCCCTTACCAGTCAAAAAACAAAACACACACACAAAAAAGAATACTATGCCAGAAATGCTGTTTCCTAAATGGTCTTATTGTCTCATGAGCACACTTCTACTGTGAATAAATATAATGAAGAAATTCTTTATTTTTCCTAACTAATTAGAATTTAAGATTGGTTGATTTTTCATTGAAAAATATCAAAATACTTCACAATATGACTAGTTCTATTAAAAAAAATCACACTCTATTGAAAAGCCCACCAGGAGAGAAATTAACTAGAAGACTTGATGGAGAGTCAGAAATATAATCAAATGGAAGAAGCATGCTCAGTATACCTACAATTACTCCAGTAGCCATAAAAAATAAATATAAATAAAATTTAAAAAGCATGAAATTTTAATCTTAGGTGGAAATTATGGCTTAATTTATTTAGTTCCAGTTCTAAATTTGTGCTTATTAGAGCAGGCTTACTTAATTATAGACATTTAGTATCATATATGAGTCTCCTAGATTCTTTTATAACCAAAGAAAATTGCATACTTGTCAGCAACTATCTTTCACTGAAAACATACATCTCTGCCTAAGTGTTTTGTTGGTAAAGAAACAGATCCCGTCCTCCTTAATCTGTAGACTTATGTACCTCATAAACACATTTATTTTTTGACTTTATGCTTAAAATCGAAGAGGTCCTTTGTCTGTCACATTCTTCCACATAACTGAAGCCCTGTGACAGGTTGGCTTTTAGTGGTATTCTAAGCATCTATTCAAATAAGAAATGTTTTATCAGGTTAGAAATCTGCACTCTCCCACTTCAGGCCCTGGTTCCTTAAGAAATAGGTCTACTAGTCAAAACTTAAAGGTTTTGATATTACGTTTCATCATGATTCTGCTTCTCCTTCTTACCTAAAGTTTTGGTCATTTATTAAGTAAATGGATGTGGATATAGAACAACGGGGATATTTTTATTGTGGTTCAGCCACCAACCAAATTAGTGTACCTTGAAAATTCACTGAGTATACTGAATTAGTATCTTAGGATAAAGAGTCTATTTAGCTATCTAAGCTTCTTAATTAAAACAGGGCTCTCATTAAATTTATTTGTTACATGTAAGCAAAAACATGGCATTGTAGAATCATGGAGTGACCCTGCATTAATTTAACGAGTAGTTCCACTGAAATCAGGATGTTTCTTCATTCACCACATATTTGGGTTGTAGGACACCTGACCTTGGGGTAGGGTTTTGTTTGTTTGTACTTTGCGAAGACAAAGCAAAGCTCGAGTAGTTCCACTGAAATCAGGATGTTTCTTCATTCACCACATATTTGGGTTGTAGGACACTTGACCTTGGGGTAGGGTTTTGTTTGTTTGTACTTTGCGAAGACAAAGCAAAGCTGATAGAAGCCGTAAGGAGCTCTTCTCAAAATAAAACAGGTCTCTAAAACCAAGTCCCTTTATCCAAGTTGCTTTTATAACTTCTGTGCTATCTTAGTCAAGGATCATTTGATTAGAAGGAATACAATCCACTTAAGTTAGCATAAGCAAAGGAAATTCACTGAGAAGATACTGGATTCTTACTTAGAATCCACACTTAGGACGGAATAGCTGAGTCTCATGAAAGATATCTTTCAATTCCTTCTTTTATTCATTTACTCATCTATTTGTTCAATGAATACCTGCTATGTGTCACACATTGCTTTTATTTGCTGGGGATAGAACAGTGAATAAGACAGATTTAAAGAAAATCAATGCCTTCATGAAGCTTACATATTAATATGAAAAGATGTGGGGATGGAAAAAAATGTAACATAGTTGAGGGGGAAAATCTATTCCATTTGTCTAGAACCCGACACATGTGTAGAAGGATAAAGAGCTACACTGGGACAGGCCTTGAAATGAGGCTGAAAATTTTGGTCTTTGGTTAAGAGGCAGTGAAGGTCAGTAGAACATTTTTTTTTTCCTTTTTGTCTTTTTTCGTGACCGGCAACGGATCGCAACCCTCAGTGTCGCGCCCGTACCGGACTGGGACCGGCAACGGGATCGCAACCCTCGGTGTTGCGCCCGCACCTTGCTCAGCCAGTGAGCGGCCGGTCTGTATGTGGGATCCGAACCCGCGGCGGGAGCGCCGCCGCGCTCACAAGCGGCGCACTGTAGCAGTGCACCACCGGGCCGGCCCGTCAGTAGAACATTTTAAACAGGGTAAGGGGATCATCAGGCAAGTTCTTAAGGAAGCAGATCTGAGAATGGTGGGTGGAATGGACTACGGGAAGCAGCACATGAAGACCAGTAGCAACAACTGCTTTATTCCTAGAGAGAGGACATGTTGGCCTAAACCTTTGCAATAGGCAATGACAATGAAATGG
>NW_007726256.1:118658-134260 GCF_000696425.1 Galeopterus variegatus | reverse complement strand
GCGACACTGAGGGTTGCGATCCGTTGCCGGACACGAAAAAAGACAAAAAAGGAAAAAAAAAAAAAAAAAAGAGAGATTAATTATTCTTCAATAATTCTTTGAAGGCATTTAGTTTAAGATGTCACTACACTTCTAGTATAGATATCCAGGTAATTGCTGGAAATGTACTTTTGAAGTCCAGGAGACTTAAAGACCAGAAATAAATGTTTGGGAACCATTACATAGAGTATAGTAGTAGAAATATAGAACTTCCAAGGCATGAATTTGAGGGAAGAAAAGAAAAGGGCTAAGACAGCTCATTGAAGGATGCCTGAATTTAAGGTTTAGAAAAAAGCTATAATAAATTATTTGTTAGAGTTAAAAAGAACAAAAAATCCAGCAATCTCGATTTAGGTTACCTAGTACATTCTTATACATTACCTGAGGAAAAGGGGAAAAAAAGAAAAGAAAGTATATAAATATACATAAAGTTGAAATAAGGCAAAATAGAGGCAAGACAAAGCAATCTCGATTTAGGTTACCTAGTACATTCTTATACATTACCTGAGGAAAAGGGGAAAAAAGAAAAGAAAGTATATAAATATACATAAAGTTGAAATAAGGCAAAATAGAGGCAAGACAAATATTTTTAATTTATAAGCTGTTATGTTACTATAACACATGCATCTCCCTTCTTCAGCAAGGATACAGAATAAGATGTTATAATTTATCTCACTCGGTAGTACCTACTGGGCTAGTTTTGATTACACAGAGATTTCTAGGCCAGGATTCACTATTTTGAATGTAAGGCATTAAACCTAAAATAAAGAAAAGGTATCTGAGCAAAAGGTTTTCATCATTATTCTTCAGGCCTTAATTACCTTACTCCAACGCTATCTGAGACTATCTATTTTTACTCAGAAATCTTCTAGCCAAAGGTGCTCTAATTACTCTGCCCTGAATAGACTCTGCTCATCCCTATCTATATAGTGCTCTAAACATTCTAAATTTGTCCGTAGTTTTTAAAAGATGGTATAATACCACATCAGTCCAATTTAATGAAACAGAAAATGCAGATGTGCTGTTTCTCAATTCCTATCAAAATGAACTCAGCTAAACAGGACTTGCATATTATATAGAAATAATAAAACAGGCATTATTTTATATCAGAGCCACAGTTCATTAGTCGTATAATGTGTTTAATATCACCATTTCCAGAATGTGAAGACAATAAGTTTTAAAATAAAGATATGTGGCATCTGTTCAGAAAGGACAATCATTTCCACAAGATATCCTTGGTCTAAATGTGTCTCACGGATACATTACTATGAATAACTTTTCTGAGGAATGATGCTGTAACAATTTCTCTAGCACTCCCAGGAGGAAACATATCTCTCAAATGGAGAACTGGGTAGAATACACAATTGCAAATGACATGCCAATTCATCAAACGTCATAAGATCTTAACCATTTTTTCTCTGGCTGTGGTACCAGCTAGCAAAAAAGCAATCAAGACTCTTCCAAAGAGAACATGGCGCAAATGATGAAAAATTATATTAATAATCAAGAAAATAACCCTGAGATTAAATAGCAAAGTAAACTGCATAACCATGTTGGTTCAGAGGAAAAGCAAAGGACTGCAAAATAAAAGTACATAACAGATTTACCAAACACCTATCTTAGATATATTGAAAGCCCACCGTCTAAAATCACATTAAAAGATGTTCTCTGCCTCAGTGGTGGAATTTAGAAAAATAATAATAATAATGGCTCTTAGGCTTTATTTTACAGCAACATGCTAGAATTGTGTAGGGGGAAGATAAGGGTCCCCCCCTTCAACAGAATGGAAAATGACAAGGTCCTTATGATCACTAGCACAAACCATGTATAAAAAAATCAGGAAAATGAAATGCTATTATTCAAAATGTCATAATACTCATACAATTGTTTTTTCATTCACTTACAAACTTAAGACTCTTTCGAAAAGCAGCTACAACATGCTACTTCATAGGTAGAGAAAATCCACTTATGATAAAGGATGTCTTCAATGAGCACCTTACTAAGTACAAGACACTATGCTGTAGAGAATACAAACCTGAATAAACTGGTTTTTACCTTTAAAAAACTTTCATCTTTACATAAAGATGAGACAACACACTGCACACCACAAAATTTGTTTTGGTTAAAATATGTGTATTCCTCATACCCATAAATTCAATGAATCTCACTGATTAGATTTATTGGAGTCTGCACAGTAATAATGAGAAGTCATTAAAAGGAAGATTATAAAACATGCTTATCAAAATCAAATATGTTTTATAATCTTCCTTTTAATGACTTTTCATTATTATATTGATTTCAATAAGCTCTTTTTATCAATTAACATACCTAACAAACATGTGACCATTACATACATAATACAGTTAATACTTATTGAAGCATATGCATATTTCTATAAATATATACAGTTGTTTACATATATATTCATATATTACTTCACTCTTCCTCAGCTAAATGATTATATTCTTTCTTTCTCAATTAACATATTTCAAAACTAAACAAAAAATACAAATCAATGAGTTCAAAGCTAAATTATATCATCTTTTCCAGGCCAATTTAGAACTTTAAAAACATAAAATAGAAATAAAAACTGGTTTTCTAAATATGATCAAAGTAATATTTATGAAACTAACAGGATTTTGAAATAAATCAAGCCTGTAAGGTAATGCACTTTCAGGAATTTTATCTTCTCTTCTGGGAGATACTGCGGTAATCACTGTATAGTTAAGACGTCTGAGATAGAAATCAATAAGTAAAATTAATTTGAAGGCAGTCAGTACTGCTACTCTATAGCTCCTAATACTGTAACATGTAACTCCCTGACATTAATAGAAATAACAACAGATGAAATGGCTAGTCAGTTTTTTCAGTTAAGTAAATCAATAGCCAACCTACACAGGGTTCTTGGAATCTTTTGTTCAAATGACTGCTCTTTCTAAGCAGTCTTTGTTGGACTGAGAAAAAAAAAAGAGCAAGAAAATCCACAAGAAGCTGCCAATGACAAAAGGGCAAAGAGTGGGAGGGGAAGAGGAGCATAAGACACAGGCACAGTGAACCAGGAATCAGCCTGCCAGAAGGACCTCAGGTGATAAAAGGAGGGAAATAGAACTCACACAACACAGAAAGACCAGAAAAGCAAATTGGACAAGGCGGTGGGAGAGAGAGAATATGTGAAGACAAAGAATTTACACAGCACAGTGAGGTTATAAAGAAAGGTCTGAAAGCAAAAATACAAGGCAGTGGGATGCAATATAGCTTCCTTGCTGAGAATATGAACTCCACCTTGAAATTCCACACGCAAGTTCCTTAACTTCCTTGTGCCGGTTTCCTCATATACAATAAAGTGATCCACACAAAACATTATGTATGGGTACAGTGCTGGGCACATAATGAGCATTCAGTAATGTGAGCTGCTATTATACTTGGTAAGAAGAGAAGAGACCATATATAGGTAATTGTGATATGGTGAATATATAATGGAATATTTTAGTAAAGACAGCTACAGATAATCAGAAGTTACTATAGTTGTACTCAAACAGAATTCTACTGAAGCCAATAGAAGCAATATAGAAACTTGTGTATGTTGCAATTCATGGTTCACCCCTGGGTGTGCCCTACATGTGGTTGAAGTAACCAGAGAGATACTCTTCTATAATGTGTATGCATGTGCGTATGTGTATATGTTGGAGAGGGTAATAAAATTTATGTACAATAACTGAGGTATACAAAGAATATATAATCTCATTTATTTTCTACAATTTATGTCATTTTGTCCTTCATCATCCATTTGCTCTAACAGTGATGGGTGTGGGTAGAGTTGGAAGTTGTCACAAATTTACCAACTAAAGATAGCTCAGTCTTTCCTCATTTAAAGCAGTCTCTTTCAGGTAAAGAATCATTCAATTACAACATCTTTAAGGAACCTCTCCACTCCCTCTTCTTTTCTGGGATGGTAACTAGGGTACAAGAAGAAGGTTGAGTTGCCTCACCATCACAGTGGAGGGGAGACAAGTGTTGGTTCACTCATTATAGGCCAGGCAAAATTGGTTGGTTTCACCTGAGACATTACCATTCAACCTGGTCACTAAATGTCCAGTGCTTATGTCCAGTAAGATTTGGCTCATCTTTTAGGCAACCACTACTGATGATGTTGAATCTTGCTGTAGCCTCTGGTTTTGAGGACCAGGTACTCTGCAGCCTCCATGCTCTGTTTACAGGCTTGGCTAGTCTGCCAGTGCAGTGGATCTAATTGTGTCCCCCCAAAGTTTAATGTGTTGGAGGCTTGGACCACACTGTGACAGTGTTAAGAGGATGGAAAATCCTACTACGGTAATTGAAAGGTGGAGCCTTGAAAAGGTGATTGAGTTGATGGTTTAATGGTGGACATGGTCATGGTTCTGAGGGCTTTAAAAAAGAGCACATGAGATGTTCTCTCTCTCTCTGCTCTGCCATTTTCTGCTATATGAGACCCCTGGGTCACTGTCGCCACCACCAAGACCCTCACCAGATGTGTTCCCTGGACTTTGGACTTCCCAGCCTCCAAAGCTGTAGGCAATAAATTTCATTTTCGTATAAATCATCCAGTTCCAGGTATTTTGTTATAAGCATCAGCAGAATCAGACTAAGCCAGTGTTCTTACACTTTCTCTATCCCTAATGGGTCACATTTTCTCAGACAATCCTGCTGTTCTCAGATATTCTCCTGAACCTAACTAGTTGTTTTTACTATTACCATCCCTATCATTGTCGACACCTCCATGTCTCCTACTTTTGATGTTCAGACCCTATAAAGGTACATAGGGGAATGAAGACACTGACCTATGACTCTTCTCCTCAGCATTGGAAAGGATTTCTTCTGCTGTGGCAGAAATCACCTATGTATCATCCTGAGTGCTTTCCACACCATGGTATATAGTGAAATCATGTTTAGCTTTTCTAATGTTTTCCTTAATACAGATTGAGGAATTAGTTCTAGAATTTAGAAAACCCTTTTTTCTCTCATTTCTCTCAGAAAATCCAGATTTTTCACAACTACAATTTTGCATAGACAAAACAAAAAATATCTGATTTAAAATTCAGAGTTAAAAATATTAGTCTTGGACCCAGCAATTCCACTTCTGAGAATGCTATTGATAAACTCATATGTGTGCAAAACGATGTATGGTCAGAGATACTCACTACAGCATTATTTGTTAAAGCTTAAAATTAGGAACTAAAATATGCATCAATAGGATATGGTTACCATAGCTGATATAAAGAACTGAAGGACAGAGAGAAAAGGTGTTGAGAGATTGGGGGGAAGGAGGGGCTTATGTACAATTATATCCTTTTGTACCTTTTGAGTTTTGTTCCTAGATGTATATTTTATGTTAAGATAATTTATTAAAAAAATAAACAGAAACCTCAGAGCTCGGTAATGACGCCTATATTTGAGGCTGTATCTACCCTGTCCTGAAATCATGAATGCCAAATATCCCATAGGTGGATAGGGGAAAGCCCTGGAACAATAGGAACAAGGGAATACTTGGAACAAAAGTATATGTTTTCACTATCCTCCAAAGATTACTCATATCACCATAGAAATTAAGCAAAGTTTCACTCTGACATATTTCTACTCGATGAATTTGTCAGACTGGAAGAAGGTGAACTGAAACAATGGGATTTCATAGTATACATCTCTCAGAGGGAGGACATTTCCAACAAACACCTGCAGGGTAGAAGTGTGAGGAGTAGGGCAAACACTCACTAAAAGCCTTACAACCTAGGCTGGAGAGTACCACATGCTTCTGGGAAGTTAGAAGCTTCTCGGGAGCAATTCAACTCTTTTAACAGGAGAATAAGGAGTGGACAGGGTGAAAAATGCTAGAAGCTAGGCTATTCCCTTACCAAAGGTGTTTTCCCTGAAGAAATTGAGCATTCTTCAGTACGCAGGACTTAGCAAAGACATATCACACTTGACTCACACAGGTCTCTGCCACTTTGACTTGTTCGTATACACACCAAAACCCTCTTCTCTTTTTCTTGGCTGTGGAAGAATGGGTGAGGGTCCCAGGTATCTCCTTCAGACCCTAGTTACCTAGGTCCCAGGCATGTAAATGAAACCCACAGTGAAAGGTGGGGCGAGAGCAAACACGTACAAGAAGAGTGGGAGAAAAGTACTTCAAAATGACATTCTAAAAGACCAAAGATTTTGGCTGCTAGGAATTCTTTCTATTGGCCAACTTAAAACTTCACATTAATAATGAAAACAGAGGAAATAAATTAGCTTTATTAACTTTAACCATCTGAATGGAAGGCAAAATAATCTAGTGATTAAGATTCTGAAACCAGGTATTAATAGGCCCAAATCTCCAGAGAATCACTTCATTTCATGGAAAACCATGAGACCTCTTGAAAATTATAGCTACTTTGTAGAAATTATCTCAGAGGAACTTTTTTTCCCTAATAAAACAACAATAATTCAACTGAGGATGCAGTGAACAGTGTCAAGATATACCAACCAATTCTGTGGTGCTTTAAATAGCAGCAACATACAACAAATTTCCCTTCCTACCATGTTTTTATCTTACAAGAAACAGCATCTATTGGCCCAAGGAAAAAAACAGTACATCAACACAAAAGCAGCCTGGCTGAAGGTGATTGTGGCCTTATCTGCAGGAGCCCATCAACAGACATAAGCCCACTTAATTCTACATAAACCCTTCCAAGCCACCAACAGAGTATTATTTTCAAAAGGCAAGAAACAGATCAATGCCATTTTCTCTCTAAAAAAAAATTATACACAATGTTCTAAATATATGCTCTCAAAAATACTAGACTCCAATGAAGAAAAGTCACAGAAAAATAAATCCAGCTATAAAATGGCAACTAAGTATGTAACTTCAAATATAAAGGTGAAACATCAAGTCTTGAAATTAATGTCAACTTTAAAATATGGATAAGTTCCACATACTTAAAAATAAAAGCACATTTTCTTAATAGAGACTGCATTCTAAAGAACCTGAAAACAATACCATATATCTACCTAGATCAAATGTCTTATTTTTGACACATTTGAGATTACTGCTGAATTTCATGAACATCATTCAATAAATATTTATTAAATACACATTATGCTAATCCCTGGGAATGCAACAGTGAGGAAAAAAGACAGTCCCTGACCTCATGGAGCTGACAGTATAATGAAAAAGACAATTAAGTGGGCGATAATACTGCAGTGTATTAAGGTTAAAATGGATGGTGCTGTGGGAACACAAAGCAGGTACACTGACTAGTAAGGAAGAGAGGAGGAGGGATAGTGAGTGGTGAAGGAAGAAACTTTTTACAAAAGGTTTAATATTTAAACCATGACTTTAAGGATCACTAGGACTATTCAAAGGACGGAGGAAGAAGGCTCCAAATAAAAGAAGTATTTTTTGTACAAGAGAGGATGAGTGGGGAGAGGAGGATTGTGTGTGGTAAAGTGGAGATAAGAATACAATGCATTTGAGGATTTTATAGTAATTCATGTCTTAGAATGAATAAAGACATTCTCTCTTCACTCATCAACTCTATTTGTTCTTCGTTCAATTACTATTTATTCAGCTCCTACATGGTAACAGCCCTGTTCAACAATGGATGTATCCTTATCTTTTCCAAATTATGAAGCTTAAATAAAAAGAAATTAATATATCCTATCAAGGCTCTTTCCCCATTGGGATAACTATATTAAACAGAATTCCTCTGTAAAACAACCAGAAAAAAAAAATTATTATAGAAATGAATAAATTCCCTCTGGAAGTTATTAAGGAAGTCTTGTAATAACTGGTTTATTTATTTATTTTCCTGTTTTTCTTATCCCATTGCCTCCAAATTTTCAGAATATGTAGATTTTACCGATCTCACAAGGGTCTCTCTGGACTAAAATCAAGGTGTCCACAAGGCTGCTTTCCTTCTGTAGGCTCTAGGAGAGAATTTGTTTTCTTGCCTTTTATAGCTTTTAAGGGCTGCCCACATTCCTTGCTTTTCCTCCATCTTTAAAGCAAGGACTGAGTCCTTCTCACATGGCATCACTCTCTCTCCTCTGCCTCCCTCCTCCATTGTTAAGAACCCTTGTGATCACAATGGACCCAACAGCAAAATCCAATATCATCTCCATATTTTAAGGTCAACTGATGTCGGGCTAGGGCTCAGGTCCTTCAAACTCATTGTACAGACTGGGTTACAGACCCCCCCTCGCATGTCCAATTGGGTCACCAGACCCCTCACATGCCCGGCGGGGTCACCAAACTCCTCACATACAGGTTGTGAGCTAGGTTATTGGGAAAAGACCCTGGGAGCCATTGGCAGAGTTGACAGGTTCATTCCAACACGAGCTCAGCCCTAAACTTCTTCAGCAGCAGCAGCTTACAGCAGATCTAGCCGCAGTGTCATGACCTCCTGGAGCATCCTGGGGACCCTGGCAGCAACAGCTTGCAGCAACAGCCTCCAGCAGCAGTAGCAGTCTCCCCGTGGTCTCCACAGAGCATCCCGGGGGAGGGGGCACTGTAAATCAGAGCCACTCATCCTTTATACTTAAATCCGATAACCCAGGAACACCTAGGTGCAAGTCAGACAACACAGGAATACCTGGGCACACATGCATAGTTATTTACATCAAATGCTCAGCAGGATTCCAAACCCCTGAGGGAGCCTGACCATTTACTTTCACTTTCCCTACAACTGACAACCTTAATTCCATCTGTTATCTTAACTCCCCTTTGCCATATAAAGTAAAATATTAGCGGTTTGGGACATGGACATATTTGGGGAGCCATTATTCTGCCTACCAGAATATATTAAATAAATATTTAATATATTTCTTTTTTTTTTTTCCTTTTTGTCTTTTTTTGTGACTGGCAACGGATCGCAACCCTCAGTGTCGCGCCTGTACCGGACCGGGACCGGCAACGGGATCGCAACCCTCGGTGTTGCACCCGCACCTCGCTCAGCCAGTGAGCAGCCGGTCTGTATGTGGGATCCGAACCCTCAGGCGGGAGCGTCGCCGCACTCCCAAGCAGCGCACTGTAGCAGTGCGCCACCGGGCCGGCCCTTAATATATTTAATTCTAATTAAAGATTATTGACTATGCACAACACTGAGGAAGCTATAGCAATGGCCTATCTCCTCCCATAATTTATATCTGCTAGGGTAGATAAGAAATATGTATAAAATCATACTATCAAGGGGACAAAAAAAAGAATCTTAAAAGTGTTCCAAGTAGGAATTAGACAACTATAAAAATGACAAAACATTTATAGCTCAAAAGCTTAAAGGGAAGATGGCATATGAAGCAGGTGTATTAAACAGGCTTTAAAACACAGATAGGATTGGTAACAGGTAGAGATGAGTATAGGGTGATAATTCAGGTGTGGGCTTTGTGTGACTAAATCAAGGAAAGATAGAAAAGGAAGACATATTTAACAAGTACCACTCAGGTAGAATGAGTGGGGAGCAGTCAACAGGAAGCAGTGGGAACCGAGATTCTCATAGAAAAAGTGGACAATGATTCAACTGTGGCAGAGATGAACACAAAAAGAGACAACTGGAGTTTTCAATTACTGGATTGCTGTGGTTGATTGAACTGTGTCCCCCGAAGTCCATATATTAGAATTTATTCCCACTGTAACTGTTGAGGGTGGGAAATCCTATTATGGTAATTGAAAGGTGGGGCCTTGAAGAGGTGGGGCTTTAGATTCTGAGGTTTATGTCTAGTGAATGGATTAAAAACGGTCATCAGGTGCATGGTTCTGAGGGCTTTAAAAGAAGAGCACATGAGAGGTTATTCTCTCCATGCTCTGTCATTTTTCTGCCATCTGAGACCCTTGGGTCACTGTTGTTACTACCAAGGCCTTCACCAGACATGTTTCCTGGATTTTGGACTTCCCAGCCTCTGAAACTGTAAGCACTAAATTTTGTTTTCTTAGAAATTACCCAGTTCCAGGTGTTTTGCGACAAGCAACAGGAATGGACTAATACATGGATCATTGGTGATCTTCAAATAAGTATTCAGTCAAGTGCTGGTGGAAGCAGTCAGATTGCAGCTTTTACAAAGTGGGCTGGCAGCAAATGTAAATGACTCGATAAATTTGTAGTTAAAAAAGGCAAAATAAAAAGAAGTTTGAGAGGACAGTAAGATAAAAGATGTGGTAGTCTACAAATGAAACTGGACAGATAAAGAAAGATAAGAAAAAAAAAATCAAATCAAAGACACAGGTTGCAACCCTCAAGTCAATACCTAAGGGTAAAGAATGTTTTAATGAAGTTGCTGACAATATCAACTAAGAATCCATGTTCTGACTTTTTAGTTTTTGGGGAAATACTGAAGCAGAATTTAACTACTAACCTCATTTTACAAACGGACTACTGGGCTATGTCCATTAAAAAAACAAAACTATGCTATCTACCCTAAGTGAATTGTTGTGCAGTACATGCATATTGAAACAACACACTGTAACCAACAAATATGTACAAGTAAATGTTAAAATATTTTGGGAAAAAAGAGAAAAGTCTGTCTTTATTCTTCAGATTCATATATGAGATTTCCTAGGAAATTCTGCAAGTAAAATTACAAAGGTTCTCAGACAAAACAAGAACTCCAGAAGAAAGCCTGTACCAGTAATGGTTACCACCCAAGCATGTAAGAAAATATAAGCTGATTTTTCCTCAAAGTTTTACTGATGTTTCCCTATAAAAGAAGAAAAATATATTAACTATTTAATTCTCAAGGTATGAACTTCCAGAAGTCTCCCCTAAATTTAGAACAATAAAATCATGTGTTTGGAGAGCAATGGAACAATCTAGTGATTTAAAGATACAAGTCATTAAACAGAAATCATAAGCCCTGGAAGCTTACTTCAGTGTAAGTATTTTTCTCTGAACACAGGCTGAAATAAAATTTCTTAAAATGTAAATAATGGTTATTCTGTGGCCCTCTTTTTTCTGCCTTCTGATAATGTACTCTTTTTAATGACTCTAAATAACCACGAAGAATATAATTAAAAATAATTAAGTTGCACAGCACTAAGGAACTACATTTGACTTGAACTCAGGTCCATTACATGTCCCAAGACCACTCTTGTCTACTGCCACATCCCCCATGAGATATGAAACAACACTGGCACCAAAGGAATTACAGAAACAGTGGTGGTAAAGTTCTGCCATGCGAGACCAGGTGATCAAAAAGCAGCACAGCTGCTGAACATGTTCTCTTCACTAAAATATTTTCTCATACTCTCTTCTCAACTTTCTTAATGTACAGACATTTTAAAAATGAATTACAGAGAAGGCTAGTAATACTGAAAAACAAATTTGAAAAATTGATAAAAATAAAGAAAATAGCAAACAAAATGATTTAATTCCAATGCAGAATAAAACATGTAAATAATAAAAATAACAAAACACTGGAAAGATTAATAGCAACTTCTCATCTTGTAGTAATTTCACTTAGTGAAATAAACTATAAATTGTTCTGACTATTAACAAACATACACAGAATATTAGAAAACATCACCAGTCCTTGAACATGTATAAAATGAAGAGTACTACACTTCTGAAAAAGCATCATTTATCACTGATTAATTTGCCCATTTAAGTCATCTCAAAATACCAAAAATCGTATACTTGGAAACTTAATTTAAAAGATTTTGGTTATACGTCTGAGCTAAATCCCACACAATTGAAATTGCAACTTGAACAGTAATATTTCATAGATATTATGAGCAACTTCTCTTTTTAAAAAAGAGTGCAATATTAAAAATATTAAACTCTAAATGCATGGCAAATGGGCAAAATAGGAATTTTCCAATCAAATTTATGATTCCTGAATGATCTCTCTGCCTCAGTTAAATAAGATAACTCTGTCTACTTCCTACTGCTTTTCTAGGTTTTAGAACATACTACAGAAGAATTTTACTCCTGGAAAATATATTCACTTAAGTTAATTTCTAAAGGGCTGGCCAGTTAGCTCAGTTGGTTAGAGCATGGTGCTGATAACACCAAGGTCCACAGTCCAATCCCTGTCCCAGCCAGCTGCCCAAAACAAAACATAACAAAAAAATTTTAATTAATTTCTAAATATTAAACCTAATTTCTCATTGGCTCTTCTGAGGAACCTGACAACAGCAAGTCCTCGCAAAAGAAACATAGACATTTCCCAACTTCTACTGCAGCTAATATTGGGCATGCATAATTTAAAATATAAGCTCTAGACAATAAAATATAAGTCAAAGTGTCCTATGGGAGTTAAGTGAGAAATCATCTTTAATAAGAGAAAACCCTCCCTTCTTCTTCCCTTTTTCCCCCTTTTCTCTTGGCCAGAATGCAGACTTGATGGCTGGAGCTTGAGCAGCCATCTTGAACCACAACATAAAAACTATGTGATGGAAAGGTGGCAACAAGATGAGTTTCGGCTCTTTACATAATGGAGCTACTTCCCAACATGCAATGCAAACTGTTTAGGTCTACTTTAAAAATCAGTAAAACACCAAAGTCAAGGATTCTTCAGATCCCTCTACTGGCCTGCTGTCCCCTCCTTCTCATCACCCCCCCCCCAAAAAATAAATTAATAGAGACTCCTCCTCCCCAATCTTCATCACCTTTGTGTTAAGAAGTATGAAGGATGGCAGGTTAGCTCACTAGATCTGGACTGTCTACCTCCAGACTTCATTTCCATGGGAGGAAAATAAATTTACACCTTCTTTATACCACTGTTATTTAGAGCATCCAGCTTTATGTGAGCGAACCTAATCCTAATTGATACAACGTGAATACCTTAACAATTTCACTCCTGGCATATATTCTAAGGTCTGGGATAGTGCTGTGATGATGGAAATGTTCTGTATCTTCACTGTCCAGCCCAGTAGCCACTAGCCACATGTGACTACTGAGCTCTTGAAATGTTTCTTAACATTTAAAACAGACTTTTAAATTCTACTTAATTTCAATTAATTTAAATAGCCACATGTGGCCAAGAGCTATTGTCCTGGCTAGTACAGCTCTAGGCATCAAGAAGCATCAGAGTTGTAACTGAGTTAATCTTAGGATGATATAAAATTCCTCCCTAGTTTATATATAACAATAAAGTAAAATTCCAATCATTATCTTCATTTTCATAAGGGATATGCCTGTAGTTACATTTTGATAAAGTAATTTTGGTTAAAAGTTTAACTTGAGCCATACCTGTACAAACTCATAAAATGTTGGTTGTTAATGTGAAGATGAAGACAACATGACAGTGGGTATATAACAGACTTTCTACTTTCATACAAAAAGTTGCCCTGTATTTCTTCTTAATTAGAAATCCATTTCTCTTAAAAACGTAACAGGATTTAAATACTTTTTACATTTCTCTTGAAATGTATTCATATGATCTCTTAACTCAAAGGTGCAGGAATACTTAAAAAAAAAAATCTAGAAAATTGTGTTGCCTCTTCAATTCATTAACAATTGACCTAATATTCTGCTGGAGAATATCAAAGCAAAATCCTCACTCAAATTTCAATTAAACTACTTCCAAACATGCAATGCAAATTGTTTAGTTCTACTTTAAAAAATAGTAAAACACCAAGGTCAAGGGTTCTTCGGGTCCCCATACCAGCCAGTTGCCCTCTCAACCCCCCCAAAAAACTAGCAGCAACTCGTCCTCCCCAATCCTAATCACCTTTGTATTAAGAGGTATGAGGGCTGGCTAGTTAGCTCAGTCGGTTAGAGTGTGGTGCCCATAACACCCTGAACCAGCCAGCCACCAAAAAAAATAAAGAAGTATGAACATGATGGATTGTGAAGCACAGTTCTTAGGTTATTAATAAACTAGGAAATTAATTAATTAGAAAGGCACCTCAAAGAGGTCATTGGGTGTGCAGTGTCCTCACCAAGAGAGGTTTATGTTATGTTAATTGCCCCATAATATGTTTGTCATGCTTTCCCCTTTTTTCCCTTCAGACAGAACTAATTTCTCTGTGACTATAAAGCATTTCATATGATAGATATCCTTCTCACACAGTATTTATTACACTTGGTCATGATGGTTTTCAAAACTGACTCTGCTATAGACCTTGAAATCCTCAAGGGCAAAAGAGACCTCACAGGGGTACTGTTGCAGTGGAACAAAACCATTGAGAGGTAGCATAAAGGAACTTGCTCTTAAGGGCAGAGGAGCAGAAAGGAATGATGTAATCACAGCTCACTAAGTCCACACTTCTGTCCGGACCTGGCCTTGGTTACAATCTGCTTTAATTCAATTCATCCTACAATCCATTTTTGGGTACACAACTGTTTGCTTGAAATTTTTGAATTGCAAAACCATATGCAAACTAGTAAATAAATGAGATAATAAATTTAAGCAAATGACGGATTAATCCTAAATAGAGCTTTTAAATCACTTTGGCTGAAATTACACAGAGTTTGCTGAACCAAGTATTCTAAATGGCACTCACTGTTTCTGGTAAGGTTATCTAATAACTGTAACCTCTGTATAACCATTTTGTTTTAAATAATTATATAGAATTATACAGAATCAACTAGGAATTATATAAATACCATCCACATCCTTAAAACAGAAAGAAACATGAGTAGATAAAGAATCGATTTTTAAAAATTCACTTTGATGCACTTTTGGAATTTACTGTCAAACTAAAATGACAAAAAAACACATTAGTTATCTGAATTTCTAATTTTTTGAAGCATAAGAAACAATTCTGTATTTTATATATGAACCAGGGTAGTCTTAAGATACTTGGTAAATATAATAGCAAGCAATATTAGATAAGTGAGTGTTTCCTAAAGAGAGAGTAAAATCCTGGTCAGAATATACAAGATAAGAATCAATACTTATCATACATTCAACAACATTTAATATACCTACTCATCTATTAGTTCCAACCAATTATCCAGTTAAGACCCCTTTGGGTTAATTAGGGAGTGAATGAAGCTATGGTCTTCACCACTGATATATTACAATAAATTATGCATGATCTGCCTGAGGCAATGGGATAGAAAAGAAAACATACAAAATTATGATTGCCCATTAGCCAAATTCTACACTTAGCAAACAAAGCAATCACTTTCAGATGGGCTTTTCACTGTATCCTTGGCTTTAAAAAGCTGCCATTCCAGAGGTGACCATGAATTTCCACAGCAATTCCAAACTTAAAAGTACTATTTCTCAGAGTGGGGTGTTAATCCATCTGGATCAAAATCTGAGAAGTTTTGAAAAGTACAGATTCCCAGGTTCCAAAACCCCACCAAATCAGACTCTGAGGAGTGGAGCCCAGTCATGAATATTTTTAGCAAACATTCTGTCATGTTATTCAGGCACATGTTAAAGTTTGAGAACCACTGCCTAAGAACAAGTTAGACCTATGACACTAGTGAATGCTCTAAGAAGCACTAGACAGACCGACCACATAAAGGTAACCCCTACTTTCTACTCAAGGTATAATCCTTAGACCAGGAGCAGCAGCATCATCTTAAGTAAGATGACCATAGTCAAAAGCTGTGGTAGATTCTAAATAGAAACTCATTTTATTTCAGTTATACAGTGCTACT
>NW_007726256.1:100739-118348 GCF_000696425.1 Galeopterus variegatus | reverse complement strand
ACCGACCACATAAAGGTAACCCCTACTTTCTACTCAAGGTATAATCCTTAGACCAGGAGCAGCAGCATCACAGGGAAGCTTGTTAGAAATGCAGAATTTCAGGCCTATCCCAACCCTGCTGAATCAGAACTTGTAGTTTCTCAAGATCCCCAAGTGATTTCGATTTGCATTCAAGCATAAGACACACTGGTTTAGAGCAGTTATTCTTAGGTACAGGTGTTCCTTGAGATATGATCTTACATCAGTCAAATAGCAAAGTATATTAGGGATTTTGTGGCAAATACCTGAAATACACTATATAGTAAAAGAGACAATCAAAGCCAAGGCCCTGTTGGAATGCAGAGGAAAGATTCTGAATATCTTTTGGTACATTTAAAAACATTTGTGGTAATATTATTTCCACTCTACTATACCAAGCATTGTACTAATGATAGGAAGAAGTCATTTAAAATACAACAGAGAACAGATAGAAGCTGAAACAAACAGGTTTCATGGGTAGCAACAGTTTGTAAGTTGCTTTAGTCTCTAATCTAAGACCCATTTAAAATATAAATAAGAACCAAGACTTTATTCATTTATTAATTCAGCCCATTCTAAAAGTTATATTTTCCCATGTGTGAATGCACTTGAGGTTGAAATTTAGCTCTGTATTTAATAAGATTTGTGGAACAGAATCAAAAAATAAAATGCAAAAAAAAAAAAAGCTAAGACAGTCCCTTTGAATTAAAACAAGGTGGGGCACAAATCAATCATAGAGGGGACTAAAATTTTTAAAAATACACTTAAATACTAATCAAGCAAAATAGGCGGTAATATGCATACCTTGGGTTAATAACATACTGCCTGACGAAACATTATGCTGCCTCTAATAATACTTTACATAGAAGAGGAAATCTATTTTCTTAATCACAGAAGCATATTAGATAAGTTACAAAAATGTATTACTAGTTAATAACATTACTACCACTCAGCTATGGGAATCTTTTCTACATATACAGCCTATTCATAAAATATACTACAAAGGTTTTATAGAAATACTTGAAAAAATCTCTTTGGAGAACTGATCTGTAAGCATTCATTTAAGCACTAACTGATCTCATAGAATTATTGGAAATCTAATTAATGTGAATACAATAAAAACTAATTTTACATTGAGTCAAGTACAAACTAAATGTTAACATCCTCTTGAATAAATATAATTTTACTATTTTCACACATTATGTAAGGATCCCTGTTGTACACTACAATATTACCTGATTATTACATCAGCTTTAAACATAAAATATGTTACAACTTATGACAATACTGAGAGAAAAAACTATTGTCCAGATGTCCAATACTTCTCCCCCACTTCAGTTTGAAAACAATGCTATAGGAAGTAAATACCACAAAATCATAACCACTCACTGACTTTGAGTCAACACTAAACTGAAAACTTATTCCACTTCCTTCTATACTGTCTATACCAGAAATGAGATAAAAATAAGATGCTTAGTTCATTGCTCAGAAGTTCTAAATGTTAAACAATGATGATTACTATATGTAAATATCACAATAGTTGCTACAACCAAGAAGAGAATAACTCTAAAATGCCTAGAAGCACAGTGGAGGTTATTTGCTTACGAACAGCATAATTTTAGCTTGTAATGCTGTTTGTTCATGTATTTTCATAGTCTGGCTGCCATTCAAACACATAGATTAGCTGCAGAGATTTGTGAGAGCGGTCTGCCCAGTAATAATTTATGGCATTTTATCTGGTACCCAAGTAATACTTTAATTATAATAATCTGGCTCAGGTTATATGCATACCTTTGATATTTCAGCAAACCCAGTTCTGCTTCTGTGACTTTGGTACTCTAGTACCACACTTAGGCTCAGGAAAGAGGGGACACTGCCACAGACCCTATGTTTCAGAAGGCCTTAGCTGTCACAAATAACCCAAAATAAATTTATTGAAGAACATGTGAATGCCTTCTGCCACTAGGATCTGGCCCTCAGACTGACACAGTTGTCACCTGTAACCCTAAACATCTATTTTCGTAAGTAACACTTTTCAAGCCCCAAGGAAATTTTTCTCTGCATTTCTTGCCCAATGTCCTCACAATAAAAAGTGATCGTGTGTCAGAATACCCCGAAGGTTTGTAGGTTGTGCTGCTGCTGAAGACAGAGACAGATACTGCTCAGGAGCTTCAGGAGAATTTGAGTGATGAAAGCACTTAGGTAACAGAAAAGACAAATTAATTAATCCTTAATTAATTAAATCCTTCCTCACAGATATCATGAACACAATAAATCCCTGCTTAACAAAGTATCATTTTCCAATAGTGCCAAGCATCCATTTTCTTGCTTCATGTTTTAATCTGTGTTTCTGAAGGTACTCACAAACATGGTATTTGCTAGAGTTGCACATAGTGGCTGAAGAATATTTTACAACATTAAGAAATTCATAAATCTCTTGTGTTTTGTCTTTTACTTCGTTAATTTTGCATATATTAGAAAAAACAACCTGAAATTATAGTTTTAAAAAAATTTTATAATTGCTTTAATTTACATTTTTATAAAATATATTCAAATTTTGATGAAATATCTAAGATAGGCAACTGGCCAATAAGTTGCTCCAAAACTTACTATTAAAATCTTATTATGGAAATCATTGTGTCTAAGGGATACTTGCACTCTGTTCATCGTAGCTCTACTTACAATTGCCAAAATATGGAACCAACCTAAATGTCCATCAACAGACACAGCTAGATAATGAAAATGTGGTATACATATACAACGGAATACTATTCAGCCATAAAAAAAGCAATGAAGAATCTTGGGCCCTATCTCATACCTACTAAATCTGAACCTGCAATTTAAGAATCTCCCCAAGGAATCTGTACCCATGTTAAAGTTTAAGTACCACTGGAATAGCAGGTTCATTGCACCTTCTTGTATATGACAATAGCTATCATTTGAATATTTATTTATCATAACATGCATTGTATTGCTTGATGCTTCAAGTGTTATTTCATTTACTTATCACAACAAGGTAGATATTACTTTCCCTGCTTTACAGATAATGGAATTAAAGGTCAGAGAGGTTAAGTAAGATGACCATAGTCAAAAGCTGTGGTAGATTCTAAATAGAAACTCATTTTATTTCAGTTATACAGTGCTTCTTTAGGGTATAGATTTCCACAAACACTGAATTGTTCAGATGGCTCTCTTGGAAGTTAAATTAACATAGCCCATTTGATTTTCAACATGTTCACACTTTAGTCATGCCTATTTTTTTTTAGCAACCAAGAAAAAACTCAATCTCATAGTAAGTTACTGGCCTCCTGAAACAAAGAACACTCAACTGTTGCTTGTCAATATTAGGAATATTTTAAGAGGTACTAAGAAGTGAGTAAAGCTATAGTATCACGACATTTTCTATGGAATTCTCTCTGGTTAGTTAACGTGCTTCTATTATGGGGCGGGGAGGATACTAAGATATGGGTTACTGAACACAACAGCTAGTTAGGAAAAATAAGTTCTACTGATGTACAGTCAAGCTAGGCACCTATAATTAGCAATAATACACTGCATGTTATCAATTGACTAGAAGAGAGGAGATTGAATGTCTCAGCACAAAGAAATGATTATGTTTTATAATGATGAATATGCTAATTATCCTGACTTGCCATCACACATTGCACACAGGTATTGATATTCAACTCTGTACCCCACAAATATGTATAGTCAGTTACCTTTCAGTAAAAATAAATAAACAAACATAAATAACAAAGTGCTTTTATTATGCTAGGTTTTATGATGAGGGGTAGACATAAAGGGTTTTTAAAAAGCTGACAATTTAACTGAAGAAATAAACTAGCTCACACAAACAGAACCAATTGAAATTAAAACATCAACAAATGAAAAATGACACTTTACAAATTGAATACATAATTTCCAAGAAAAGTGTTGAATGAATTTATTCACTTTAATGTAATATTTATTAACTACCTAATATATGTTAGGATTATACAGGCACTGAGTATCTAAAATTAATTTTTAAAATAGACTCTTTGAGGCTAGGGACTATGAGGAAGACAGTACAAACATTTAAGTAAAAAACAAAATGATAAGCACTACGTTTACACAAAATCCCACAGGAACAGCTAATTATACCATGCTTCACAAAGGAGAAAATGGGGTTAGTCAAAGAATATTTAGGAAAAGGTTGGTATGGGCCTGAATGTACTGATGGATATGAATTAATTCCCTGAGCATTCATTTTCTCATTTATAAATCAAGGGAATTAGAGAAGATCAATAATCTCCAAGAACCTGTAACATTCTATGCAGGAGCTTTAGGGGTAGATGCCTGCTGGACTCCTCACCCTATTTCAGCTCAACCTGCTGAGCAGGTCAGCTGTTATGTATGTTTTAAATATATGGATTCTAAAGGAGATTTTGTTAGCTTTAAAAGGAATTTCGAAAACTTTTAAAATTTAGCATCATATAATTATATTTGCCAAATTATGCCTACCCCAGAGCATGTCTAGGAGTTCATGGTCTGCCCAGAAACTATCTCTCTATTAATTAGCAAAAGGAGCCTCTAAGGTAAGAAATCTCCCTAAAAGGCCATAGGTGGTGCAGAAGAGGAAAACACCCTCAGGGCATCCTGTTTTCTGGATGCTCTTGAGCCTATGCTGTTTCTAGGAGGGTACATCAAAAAATTCGTGGAAAAATAGAATTGAAAGATAAAATGAATCTTTCCATGAACTTTTTGAAGACACCCTTGTACTCCCACTTCTAACTGGGACTTGTCCAGAGCTCTGAACAGCAGATGCTATATGGAAAACAAGAAAATAAGATGCTGTTTTAAAAGTCTCTTTGTGATACTTGGAGTACAAGGCAGGAAAGCTTTGGGATCCATGGAGTAGATTATAACAAATCCACTTTGTTGGAATGGAAAGAGCTGGCTTTTTACTAAGGTAATACAGAATTCAGCATACTTCTGCAGAGCTACAGAGAAAACAATGTGCTCCTGGAATATGAGGAATTCTGCACACCAGCGGGTTCATAGAAGTCCTATGTAATCAAGAGATGGTACGCTCAGCACAGATATCAAATAGCAGCAGCCTCCCACGAGGCACAGGTGGACATCACCTAACTTCTGTGGCTGCAAGAGCACAAGAGTCAGAGAAGGAGAGAAAGAAAGGTTAACAGCACCAGCAACTGGGTTCTTGGGCCTAAAAGCAATGGGGAAAACTTTGATAGGGCAGACTCAGAAAAATACCAAATACCATATGAATATTCCTGTACCATAGTTTTGCTTCTGTTGTGCTTAAGAAACACAATTTTGGAATTTGCAGATATAGAGAGAATAGTATTTAAAAATAAAACAAAGATAGATAACTGGCCAACTTTTTTACTATACTTGATTTTTTGGAGGGAATAAAGTAGAGGGAGTAAATTTGCTAGTATTATCATTTCTACTGTGACTATTTTGGGGACAATGAAAAATAACCTATCTCCAATTATTTGAAAAGATTACATAGAGTGAAACAAACAACATGAATGGCATTCACTTGACTTCATGACAAAAATCAGAGACTAGGTTAAATCCTTTTTTAATATAATTACTATATTTTTTCTTTTCCCATCATAATTCTTCATTAGACTTACATCATTTTTTTTTTTCCTTTTTTTGTCTTTTTTCGTGACTGGCAACGGATCACAACCCTCAGAGTCGCGCCTGTACCGGACCGGGACTGGCAATGGGATCGCAACCCTCGGTGTTGCGCCCGCACCTCGCTCAGCCAGTGAGCGGCCGGTCTGTATGTGAGATCCGAACCCTCGGCGGGAGCGCCGCCGCACTCCCAAGCGGCGCACTTTAGCAGTGCGCCACCGGGCCGGCCCAGACTTACATCATTTTTATCATTCATCTGAAATGGATCTTTCTTTGTATTTTTCTAGTTTAACATCAATAACTAAACAGCATGACTTTGGACAAAAAATATTTAAGATAAATTCATGTCACAGAACTCAAATAATATTAATATTGATCTCCATTTTTAAATACCAACTAAATATTATTCTGGAAATGGTCCTGGATAACACTGTTCTTGATGCTGAGTTTTTCAAAATTTTCAGTTAAAAGTCTCTTTACATAGTGTACAGATTTTCACAGACACTGAATTGTTCAGATGGTGCTCTTGGAAATTAAATTAACACAGCCCATTTGATTTTCAACATGTTCACACTTTAATCATGCCTGCTTTTTAGCAACCAAGCAAAACCCAGTCTCATAGAAAGTTACAGAATCCTTCTGCAGACTGAATAAAAATTGTTAAGTTTTTTTGTCTAAATAACACTCTGGTAAGAAGTTCGGAGAGAAGGTAATGATATACTATATATGGAAAAGAGCTAATATTCTTAGTATATAGCTCTCTTGCAAGTCTAATAAAGAAACAGTCTTTTAGAAATGTAAAGAATACTGACATTTAATAATATAACGTGGAGTGGTTCTTTTGCTCAAAATTTATTATGAAGTAGCCATACCTCTTTAACCTAAGCATTTATTACTAAAGATACTGTTTAGCTAATTCTTACTGTATAAGAAAATACAAATATAACCTAAAAAATACTGTTCCGTGGTATGACTCTAAAGGTATGGCAACATTTCACTGTATTCAGAGTTGTTTTCTCTTCCTAACACTTGTCAAAAATATCCTTGTAATATGTATGGCCAACTGAAGACAATGATAAGGGTTAAAATTGTTTCTATTATAAATACACTTTATGAAAACAGAGTGACGTATATTTAATTTTCCCCTTCTAGTTTAAAATATTATTGTGCAGAAAAGAGTTAACAGAGCAGGCCTGAGACTGCTAACCTTAGAAAGTCCTGCTTAGAAGATTGGTTCTTTGATGGCATATGGGAACTTGAGTTCCAGGAGAGGTCCCACCATTCTCCTTAAATGATAAATGTGGCTTACTATACAAACAATGTGATTTATGCTAAATACCCACTTTCCAGTGTCTGGAATTTTGGCACATGCTAGGCAAAGGGTGCATATTGACAGGCTCTTAATAAAAATCCTGGACTGCTATGCTCTAATGAGCTTCTCTGGTAGACAACAATTTGCACATGGGTTCACAACCTGATGCTGGAGGAATTAAGCTCATCCTGTGCACCTCCCCTGGAGAGAATTCTTGGAAGCTTGTGCCTTGTTTCCACCAGACTTTAACCCATGTGCCTTTTCCCTTTACTGATTTTGCTTTGTATCCTTTCACTGTAATAAATATAGTAATGAGGACTATATGCTGAGTCCCGTGAGTCCTTCTAGCAAATCACCAAACCTGGGGCGGTTTTAGGAACTCTCAACATGATTACACTTAAAAAACTTTTCTCCACTTTGGGGAAAAATAGATAATCCATTTCAAGACTCATCAGAAATCTCTATCTCATGCTCTGCCTCCATGCATTTGTCAGCCGCTAGGTCCTGAAGATTCCTTTTATATCACTTTTTTTTACTTTCCCACCATACCCATCTCCTTGCTTTCTTTCCTGTTGCCACTCCCCTTATCACCTCAAGTTTAGATTATGACAGTGTTCTCTGTCACATTTTGCCATGACTGCCATAACAAAATACCACAGATTGGTTGGCTTTAAAAAACAGACATTTATTTCTCACAGTTCTGGAGGCTTGGGAGTCCAAGATCAAGGTGCCAATAGATTCAGTTCCTGATGAGGACTCTCTTCTTGGCTTGCAGATGGCTACCTTCTCACTGTATCCTTGCATGATGGAGAAAGAGAACACCGGTGTCTCTTCCTTTTCTTGTGAAGGAACTAGCCATATTAGACTAGGGCTTTTAACCTTTATCACCTCTTCACAGGCCCCATCTCCAAATAAAGTCAGGTTGCTTGTCAGGGTTTTTAATATATGAACTCGGGGGAAGAGGCACAAACATTTAGTTCATAACAGTCTCTCAGCTTGTCTCTCTGACTCCTGTAATGAATTCTGCATTCTGCAGTCAGATTAAGTTTCCTAAGAGACTGCAATCATTACGAACGTCTATTGCTTAAAGTCGGAATAACTACTTTACCTGCTTACTACAGAGCCAATATCTAACACCTGAATGGGGTTTGCTTGGCTGTCAAGAAATTACAGCTGTTTGTTGTCAGTGTTTAGTTCTAATTTAGAGATGTTCAAGTCCTTTTAAAAACATGATTGTGTAGTATTAAATTCTAATAAATATCCACTTCTCTTAGATTTTGTATAATTTGGCAAATTTTCTAACATATAAAGAGATTATCACCTTCCTAAAAAATTACTTCCTAACAGGTATACTGGGTATGCAAAAGCAAGTTGAATAGTCTTACTTTCCCTATTACAAGAGATGAACATTGTCTTAGTATCATCATTGTATCAGCAGCCTGAGTCACATCATAAGCTTGTAAGAAATTTTTTATTAGAACTTGAAAAGAATACTGATTCTCCAAGACAATTAATATACCATCGGTGCAATAATCACATTCAATCAAAAAGGAACTTCAGCAAGAAGACTGCTATGTGGTGGTAGGGCTGAATTCAAACAACTACATATAATGAGAACAAATAAATAAAAGTCCTAGTAAATCCTTCCCAAAGAAACCATGCAAAATAGCTAAAACACTCTTGTACTGAAACAATCAGGATCCATAAATCAAGATTTTTCCCCTAAATTTCTGCTATTTATAAGCCACCATGCCAGTTGGTTACGAAAAAGCTTATTACATACTGTTTAGCACTCTTAACTTTTGACTAGGAAAACGAGACAAATGTAGAGGCACAATCCAACTTCTGACTCGACATAACTTGTCTGGGGCACAATGAAAATGAAGTCATGGATTTAATCTATGTATAAGTTAATCGGTGTGCTCTGCTCTCTACCTAGACACTGTAGCCTGGAATATCCCTGAATTCAAGGAGGGCCAGACACTGAACATGGATGCATCAATAAAAACTCATCATAACTTCTAGAAAATTAATTCAGTATCATCATCTTTGTATATAAAAGGTAGCACTACTATTTTCTTCTCTGATACAAACTTACATAGAATGTGCATATGTGAAATTGTGTTTTTTCTAAACAGACTTTTGAGGGACTAGAAAGTAGGAGTGCCTGACTTAAACCCTGAAATTCAGAATCAGTTTCTAATTGATGATAGAGAAGTGAAAAGAAGGTAGATCCATACATGAAATGGTAGCTACTCTGTGAGATGGGGAGATGCTGAGCTGGTGCATTTAGACAGGTACCTGCCGAACACAGTAATAGCCCTGTGCAAGTAGTAGTAGTAGTAGTGGTGGTGGTGGTGGTGGTGGTGGTAGCAGCAGCAGCAGCAGCAGTAGTAGTGGTGGTGGTGGTGGTGGTGGTGGCAGCAGCAGCAGCAGCAGTAGTAGTGGTGGTGGTGGTGGTGGTGGTGGCAGCAGCAGCAGCAGCAGTAGTAGTGGTGGTGGTGGTGGTGGTGGTGGCAGCAGCAGCAGCAGCAGTAGTAGTGGTGGTGGTGGTGGTGGTGGTGGCAGCAGCAGCAGCAGCAGTAGTAGTGGTGGTGGTGGTGGTGGTGGTGGCAGCAGCAGCAGCAGCAGTAGTAGTGGTGGTGGTGGTGGTGGTGGTGGTGGAGGCGGCGGCGGCAGCAGCAGCAGCAGCAGTAGTAGTAGTAGTAGCAGCAGCAGTAGTGGTAAAAGAATCAAGGTAGGTCATGACTGTAGAGAGGACTTGATCGTTCAGCCACCGGCAAGAAACGATCCACACAAACGTCACATTTAAGATAAAATTCTCACAGTACAAGAAAAAGTTCTGCTCTTGTAGACCTGAAACAAGTGGCACTTTTTTTTTTCCCTCTAGGCAGCTCAGTCCTACCATATCTGGCTGCCCCCTAGGTTTTAAAAGGATGAGGCCTGTTTGGCAGTGACAATCCCCAATGAAGACAGCAGAGACATTTCCAGGATATTGTCAGGAACTGGAAATGAGTGAAATTTTGTTTCCTTTAAGTGTTGGTCTAGTGAGCAATTTTGATGCTCCTGTTCCAGTCCAACAACTTTAGAAAACAGTATACTTCTGGTTCTAACTTAAATTGACACACTGAGTGTCTTAAGACTACTTTGGGACTTAAGTGGGGCAGAAACTTATGGTGAGGGATTTTTTCTGCAGAGCTTCCAAGATCTAGCCCCTGCCCAGGGCAGAGACACTTCCAGCAAAGTTTCATACAATGATTCTCAAACATCTGAGTACAGAGAAATCATCTGTAGAGCTTGTTAAAAATTCAGTTTTCAGAGACCCACATCCCAGGTACTCTGATTTAGGGGGTCTAAGGTGGTTGCTGAGAATCTGTAATTCTAGTAAGTACTACCAGTGCATCCGATGTAAATTGTCCACAGTTTACACTTCTGATAAATGCTAGATTAGTAGTTTAAAGGATTAATTCCCATCAGAGAAAGGACCTGATTTACTAGAAAGTAGTAACTTTGCTGCTAGAGATATACAGGTAACAACATGAAACTTTCTGATATTTGATAATCAAAATAATTTCCCTTATCACCAATATATTCATATACAATTATACATAAATGCAAAGACTTGAACCTATCATCTGGGACTATAAATCAAAGCAATATTTACCTGACATTTAGTAATTCATGAGAGGCTGTTATATAGTCACAGCTGTATTCTTCTAATAGTAGATAAAAAGACATGAACATAAACGCATACAAGCACGTGTTTGGTACAGTTATTCCAAACATATACATTCTATTCTTAGATTTTGCATAAAACATTTTGCTAATAGCATCTAGAAATTGAAAAAAATAACCTTAGAAATATTCAAGTAGACCCTCCAAATTATTAGCAGTGTAATCTACTGAAAAGGAGAAATATTCCCCTCATTTTTAGTATAACACTCATAAGTAAAGTCAAGAAAGTCAATTGGTCTACAAATACTTACTAAACACCCACCAAGCATAGCATACTGCTCTAGGTGGCAGAAATACAGTGATGAATGTTACAAACTACCAACCCCCATGTAACTTACCATTCTAGCGGGAGAAAATTGGAATATATGTATATCACTGTCTGTTCTTTCTTCTCTGGGTTTTAAAATTTTTTCTTTAGATTCTTTAGGGTAGTAACATCCAGTATTAGTCTAAGGAACTAACCATTATTTGAAATTCACTGTCTGATGTTTACACAAAAATATCTGTCCACTCAATCATATGGAATCTGTTTAATTTTACCTCGCCAACAATATTTATTTAAATTTGAAGTTGATAATACCTATAGTTTATGCTATGACACTAGCAAGAATCACAAAACTAATGTATAACGTGAATCCATTATAGAACAATGATAAGGATGAATCCTTTTTAAAAAAATAAAGGAGGATTATTTAGTATGAAATCAGCCTATCTGTACTTACTTTTTGTTTGCAGAGCTCTCTTCTGGTATTTTAGTATATAAACTGGAGCACAATGGCATCTCTCACTTGTGGATGAATTCTAAAATCTCTATATTTGCTCATTTTTATTCATATATATCATGTTTTTATAACCATTAGATTATAGAAATACAAAAGAAAAATTTAAATACACTGTGTTGAGGCTGGCTGGTTCAGTTGGTTTGAGCATGGTGTTATAACACCAAAGTCAAAGGTTCAGATCCTCATGCTGGCCAGATGCCAAAAAAACAGAAAGAAAATACCATGTGTTATAGAGAAGTATAATAAAGAAAGACAGGAGGAATCGATCTTAAATTTCAACCAAAATATTTCAGATACATAAATACTAAAGTTACCTCCTTATATAATCCCACATATATGACTGTTACATGCCAGAAAACAAAACTTATGACTAATAAGGTCTCTTGCAACCCTAAGACTTTATGATTTTATAATATTTCTAAAATTCTAAAGTTTTCCTAGTTAGGGAAATTTGCCAACTTTAGTCATGATGTTCATCAATTCTTTGACTTTCGAAATCTCTTCTACAGCAAGCCTTTATTAGCTACCCAGGTATACATGCCTACTGAAAGAAAAGAATAGTGGTTTAATTTAATATATATATCGGTATAATGTTAACTGCCAAATAGTAAGGGGAAAAGAGAGGCAGCATATATTAGAATGGAAAGGGCATGGCTTTGGGGTCAGATAAAATTGGATTCGAATTCTATAGATTCCGCCACTTAGTAGATGTGTGATGACCAAGACATTTAAATTCTGATGCTCAATTTCCTCACCTATGAAATGGAGTGGCTAAAAGGGTTAAATAAAATTTTATATACATATATACACACACATATACAATATGAATATACATTATATATATTTATAGTGCTTGTCATACAGTAACTGTGTTATAAATGTTATTTCTCTTCCCTGCTATAAACAATTTTACTGTCTATCACAGACCTGAGAACCATGACTAAGTAAAATATCCAAGCAATTCCTAAATTTGCTTTCAGCTTCCCATGCTCATAGCTCATTTATAACTAGGCTTAAACAAAGATACATCAAAATAGGTACTAAACAATCTGGTAATATTATTAATCTTTGAGAAATTGTGGGCCACAGGAAAGATGATAAATGACTTGAGAGAAAACAAAGTTTAAGCTTTCAATGAGAACGCAGATTTCAGAGATGGTAAGTTTGATGCTTCATCTGATAAAATTCTAGACAAGTGGCCTATAAGACAAAAAATAAACATTTCTGTGTTTCTGCAGAGGTATGACATAGGATCATATGGTAAACATTTCAAAGAAGATTTTGGCTCACAATTAGAAAGCATCTTCTAAGTCATAGAGCTGTCTAACAACTGAAGAGGCCACCTTCCTAGTTATAAAAAGATTCTCAGGGTAAAAAGTTGTATGTATAAGTTATCAGTAACCTAAAGCTTGTATGAGAGGCACATAAAGAATATACTAAAACTACACACGAATATTGAAAGAAAAGTGATCTTTCTATGTTAGCAAAGAAAGTGATCTATGTGTTTACTCAGAAAAGGTATCTGAAAAGTAGTAAAGAAAGAATCATAAAAATTGGATTCTGAATAAAATAGAAAGGGAGAAGAAAAAGTCCCGATGTCTTTTTTTCAATGAACTTTTTTCTTTTAAAGATCTCAATCAGCTTTATCATGATTCTAGAATAGGGCAATACATTATTCCATAAAATAGAATAAGTGTTTCCTCAATGAATATTTATTAAACATACAGGGCTGTAAGTTGGAAATCTAGGAAGATATTGGTAAAAAAAAAAAAAAAAATGACATTAACAAGAAAACAAAACAGAGATGACCAGTTTAAGAAATGAGTTATTAATAAGTTTCCCTTTGTAAATGCTTGTATTTTAATTTTTATGAGAAATCCAGAAGAAGAAGGCTGAAGGCAGCTAGATACAAGTGACTAAAGAAAAGGCACAGGGTCAGATTTGAAGATCTCTACTTTGGAATACTTGGCAAGAGGATGATAGTTCAATCCCTAAGAGTGGATAGGCTTTGTGTGGAAATATTTAAAGAGAAAAATGATTGGGAGAGCATTACAAAATTATAACTCTGTAAGGATTATTTTAAAGTCATCCACTCATTCATTTGTCCTTGGGCAAAACTGCACTTAAATAAAAACCCCAAAGGTAATTATCTTTCATCTTAAAAATCTCCACTAAAAGGCACTCTTGAAAATCTCTCTGCAAAATATGTTCCAAATGCTAAAGACATCTGCATTAAAATCTTTGTATATTTTAAGAGTAATACTTATAAAAATACAAATAGTAAAATTTCTCATAGTAAGTGCTATCAAATAATCATATATTAAATTATAATTGGATTTGCTAAATGGATAAACAGAAGTACTTAAACATTTGTTTCTCGGCCTTTTAAAAATTCATAATTCAGGGGCCGGCCCAGTGGCGCAGTGGAGAGTGCGCCGCTTGGGAGCGCGGTGGCGCTCCCGCCGAGGGTTCGGATCCCATGTGGAGACCGGTTCCCGCTCACTGGCTGAGCGCGGTGCGGGCGCAACACCGAGGGTTGCGATCCCATTGCTGGTCCCCGGTACGGGCGCGACACCGAGGGTTGCGATCCCGTTACCGGTCAGTAAAAAAGAGACAAAAAAGGAAAAAAAAAATTCATAATTCAGTATCTAGTATAAGCTGACAAGTTTAAACTATTGGAACTGCATCAAATTGAATGTTGTAAAATAAACAGTATCTTCTGGCAACAACTTAAATAAGACATTATAACCCATGAAATTTAAATAATGAAAATTTAGTTGGTTTTATTTTCCAAATTGTGATTTTTATTTTTGTTAATTCTGGTCAACACTACAAAATCATAAACCAGGTTAAAATAATAATAAACATTAGAAGAAAACTAGGTTCTATAAATTGAATGGTACCTTTGTAATTTAGCCATTCAGAAGTCTGGAACCTAAAAAATTAGTCAATATTTTGCAATTAGTGATCAGGAGGAAAAAAGGGAGGCAAATGTTGTTAGACATTTCTTACCAAAAATAAATAATTAAAACTATAGTTTAGAAGAAATCAACACAAGGTGTATTACTAATGAAAGGTCTACTGCTGTAAAAATAACAGGTCTAATCTCATCAAAAAGGCTTTCATTCAGTCATTTCTATAAACATAAAAAAGAACTGAATTACTGTGCACTATAGAAAATTGAATCCCACCAATATCCTAAAATACTTACACTATACATACATTCTAGTAAATGTCAACATAACATAATGTATAGAAAAGAGCTAATATAGCAGGCCTGAGACTGCCCATCCTTTGAACAGCCTGTTTGCATGACTGGCCCTGAGCTGGCTTCCAGTAACTTGGCCGATAAACATTTCCCTACACTGATATAAAACTTCCCCTAAAAGAAAAGGGTGGTGCAGTGTGCCTAGACTGTGGAAACAACATGGCTTATGTTAAATACCTGCTTTCCTTCTGGAAATCTGGAATTTTGGTAGGTGCTAGGCAATGGATGCCTACATGACCAACCCCCAATAATAACCTTGGGTGTTGAGTCTCTGATGAGTTTCACTGGTACACAACACTTCACAAATGTTGTCACAATTCATTGCTAGAGGAATTAAGCGTGACTCCACTGGGAGAGGACTCTTAAAAGCTTCCACCTGCTTCCCTTTGCTAATTTTACTTTATATCCTTTTGCTGTAATAAATCTTATCCATGAATATAACTATACGCTAAACCTTAAGAGTCCTAACAAATCACCAAACCTGGGAATAGTCTTGGGAATCCCTGACAACGACAGGGTTTGGGATTGTTTAATTTTTTTAAATGGATTATCAGGATTTACCATTAAAGATATGTTAATCACATTTGCAGATAGCAAAAGTTTAATGAACATGTTAGAAGATAGAATGAAGTTTCAGAAAGCTGGAACAACTGAGCCAACTGTAACAACATGAAGTTCAAGGGACATAAAGGTAAGATGTAAAATTGTGTTACAGAAACACAAGCCATTTTCCATATAGGGAGAAGGAACATATATAATTAAGCAAATGTAAAAAAAGATGTATGTGTTTATTGAAAATAAACTCAATATGTTCAATAGTATAGTATAACTACCAAACATATCTAATTTATTTCTGGGCTGAATAAATAGCGATATAGTATGTAAACCAAGGGAAAATGATAACTTCACTTTCATCTGTTATTGGTCATATCACACGCACATTATATTCTCCAATGAGCACTTTAAAGAAGTCTATATTAGAGCATATTAAGGGAAAAGCTGGTGGTGAGCTTCAAAACCATGTTTTATGGCAATAGTTCAAGACTGAGAGAAGACTTGATAGAAACAATGGTACTTCTAAGGTATACAGAAAGTTCTTGGGCAAAACAGAAATTTTTATTTTTTCTATATAATCACAGTGGGAAGAAATGAGAAAGACATTCATTTCAGCTGAATATAAATAAAACTTATCTAAAAGCCAGAGTTACCTCAAAGTGTATTAACCCTCCTTTAGGACACATTATCAAGAAATAGTCTACAAGTCACTGAATGTGCATTTTGGAAGGAAGAATTAAATTAAAGTGGAGAGCTATATCAAATGATAGCTATATTAAGTAATCTTTCAACTCTAATAAAATACTCTTTTCCATAGCTTCCTCATTTATATAGTAAAATAAAGGCAGAGAGGAAAAGAATCTTAAAGTAATCTTCAGTCCAACCACAACTTCAACTGAGTTGCAGGGAAAAGAACTGCTGAGAAGAGACCCAAGAGGAGTATTGTTAATCCCAACATAAAAGACTTACTATAAAACAGAGCCCTTTGCATTCATCTCAACAAATAATTGAGTTGCCACTAGAAACAAAGCACTCTGAGGAACTAGAGAGATGTAAAAGATGTAACAAAGAGAAAAAGTACAAACCTGCAAGCATGCCTGCTCCTTAGACATCCACACCAGGTGAGGTGTGACTTCTCCAAAGTGATAAAGCCACTTACTTGTTTACCATGGCTCCAGTTGCCACTGTGGAACTATACCCATGGTTCTGCAGGTTGGGGAAATCCTAGTATCAAAACCAGGTCTGGGGTCCTCAGCCTCCAACAACTGAAATCTTGATGTCCACAAAACTCTCCAAGGACACAGGCCTCAAAATTTTTTGCTTAGGGAAAGATCCAACCCTACCCTGTGAGGCCAGTAGAAGTTTCACTGTTACAATAGAGGCAGAAGAATACAAAGGAAAAACTTTCTAAGCCTTTCTCAAACCCCAGTATACATATAGATGGCTATGTGGCATATACAAGATACAATAAAATAGACAATGTTGAAGATAGCACTAACAATGGAAGAACAGCAATGACAGAGTTTGGTGTTCTTAAAATAATACATGGCCATAAACAACAAAGCAGCAACACAGAGTAAATGGCAAGCTAATGAAAGTGGAAAAAAGATCTGAGCTCAAAGACATCTGAAATAAAGAATTTAGGGTAAAACAAGCTCAGCATATCCAACCTAATTTAATATATCTTCAATTTTATTTTTTTTTTTTAATTTTTACTGTAGGGAAGGAAAAACCAAGAAAACCAAAGAAATCTTTTTTAGGGGCTGGTAGGGGATAAAGTGAAAAATCAATTCCCTTAATTTATTTATTAATATAGAATTGCTGCTATCAAGTCTGTGGCAAAACACCATAGGTTGATACATTATTGGTGTAAAGATAAACTGGCTCACTCTTTTCGGAAAGCAATTTGGTAAAATGTATAAATTATCTTAAAATATCTTTATACAGTTTGAGTCAGTATTTACCTTTCTTAAAAAATGTAAGAAAATACTAAATATGGATAAAAAGTTTTATTTATAAAAAATGTTCATAAAGAGTATGCAATAATATGGGAAAATGTTTACGATATAAATAACTACATTTAAAAATCCTTTACATAGAAAGAGTCCTAATCTACAGGAGGTAAGAAATGGAAGAAAGCAAACTGAAATCAGGAGTTGTTATTGTACCTAATTATATCTGGGTAAGGAAACTATGCACAGTTTATTCTCTTTTTCTTATCCTTTTAAACATTACCTAAACTTCCTTCAGGAGCATTATTTCTTTTTTTTTTTTTTTTTTTTTTTTTTTTTTT